>NC_090769.1:12895863-12910863 GCF_036898095.1 Palaemon carinicauda | reverse complement strand
TAAATAAATATATATATATATATATATAATATATATATGTCGGGATTTACAAGAGTATATAATGAAACCCCATCAGGATTATGTATGTTTACAATAATTATATAAATATACTGGTTCTAACTGCTGCTGTAACAACTTGTTTGAAACTCAAATGAGTGGTTTAAGTTTTGACGAGTAATGTAAGTTAAGTTTCTTTGGAAAAAAAATTAGTCCGTAATTTATTCCATGATCTTTTGCAACCTTCTGCTGAATATTCGACCACAAACACATAATATCCTACCATCCATATTTTCTTATTAATATATGCGGTTATGAACTTATGGGACATGTCTTTTAATGAAATATATAGGTCCATAATTAATAAAAAGAGCCCACCCAGTTTGTATATACCTGGTGGCCTCTACTTCCTTGCAACGTGCCAAAGAGCTGCGTCTAAAGCAGAGCTCAAAGCCATGTGGACGGGAGACTGAGATCGTAGAAATATTTAAGAATGGGAAAAGTTAGTTAATAATCAACTGTTACTGAAATATGTAGGTCTATATTTAATCAACCGGACACACCCAGCTTTTATATACCTGGTAGCCTATACTCTCTATGTACTGTGCCTAAGGGCTGTGTCTAGAGCAGAGCTCAAAGCCATGTGTATGTGAGACTAAGATCGTAGAAGTATTTAAGAATGGGAGAGGTTAGTTAATAATTAACTGGCTGGTGGTACACACTCCCTGACAAACATTTTGTTGTAACCCGGAGCAGAAATCCAGCTAAGTACTCATAAGTTAGTTGTTTATAAGTGTTTTTGTCATTTAATAGGAGTTCCAAATTATATTGCGAGTATTAGGCCGATTTATGCTCCGATAAGCCGAGTATAAGAAAGCATTTAAACCTCTATGCTAAGTTACTGGTTACGGATGTCAAACACAACGCAATCAACTACAGGTTTACTTAAAAATGACAAGACACGAATGTGATCCACCCTGCTAACTAGGATAGAATTATATATATATTATATATATATATATACACATACATACGCACACAAACATATATATATATACATACATATATATATATATAATATATATATATAAATTGATTCTCACATCACCAATAGATGGCACCTTCCTGAATGAACACAGTAAGCCTTTGGAAAATTCCTCAGGGGTCAGCTGCATCCTTCCCTGATGGATTCGAAGATACGTCTTAGCAGGAGGGCCGTGATATATATATATATATATATATAGAGAGAGAGAGAGAGAGAGAGAGAGAGAGAGAGAAGGGCCGTGATATATATATATATATATATATACATATATACATATATATATAATATATATATATATATATATATATAATATATATATATATAGAGAGAGAGAGAGAGAGAGAGAGAGAGAGAGAGAGAGAGAGAGCGAGAGAGAGAGGGGTAAGGGGAAAAGACAACAGATTGAATCTATAACAAAAAGAAAATCAGAGATTGGAATATAGATAGCAGTGAAGGAAAGAATTTAGAAGGGTTGAGGGAAAAGAAATAGAAGATGAAGGGAGGGAGATGAAAGATTTGCAAAAGGGAGAGGGAAGGGAAGGGAAGGGATTTCGAAGGGGGAGGGGTTTACGGGAAAGCCTACTGAAATATTCTCCGTAAAAGAAGTTATTCTTTGATAGTGGTATTAATATACACTAGAGTTGAAACTCGAGTCTTATAATAATTTGCAAATGAAATATTGAATAGTTATGATAATGGTTTGATTACTCGTTCTTTTCTATTTAAAAGGATCGTGGACTCTATGAACACGGATTATTTACTTGATTCATTGGCCCTCAAAGTTCAAAGGTATGACTAAAAAAAGGGTATGCTTTAACTCAATCAAATTCCTTTACTCCTTATTACTCAGTGCTGATTCATGATCGTTTCAAATAGCATAGAAAGTGCGTCACCAAAAATTTCATTGAATTATTTTTTTTTCTTTAATGTCATTGAGTTACTTTGACAATTCTATATATAAAAATAGCATAAAAATTATAATATAAAACTAGTTTCATGAATAAATCGAATATTTAAATATCAACAGTTAAAGATTAAAGAGGATAATATTTATTTCTTTAAGATGAGCGTAAACACCATGGTAAATATTTTTTTTCCTTTTTGTCAATTCCCACACATTCCCTTCAAAGGGAAGGTTGAATATTATTTCAAAAATCATCAGTATGCTTAACAAGGGATTTTTTTTATTGTGCAGATACCTTGTACAATAATGGTAGTTATTTTGAAAGATGGTCACAATTTCAATGTTTCATATACATCCAATAATTTTGGAACTAAAATCCACTTGGTCACGAACATTTGAACTTGAAGTGCCTTATAATAAAAACACTATTCTCAAAGGTTTTCAGTATTTATACTTATCATTAGAAAAAATTTATGAAGACAATTAACAAGAGTAAAATTCACGAAAATTTTAATACAATTTTACATGGATATGGTTTGTCTGTCTGTCTGTAACACTAAAGTTGCACCCCATTTACGTAAACTAAACTCAGATCTTGAAAATTTAGGGTTCGAAAAGATATTAAAAAAATACCTGAAAGATTTCTTAAAATAAAAAAATAAAGAAAGATATATATTTACAAAGATCACGGACCCATTGCCTAAAATAAAATTCTGCAATTTAACGTGACCAGTCTTTCTCTATCGCACCATATGGATAAAAAGAAATATTTCTCCTGGACTTGTAGCTAGGCAAAGGGAGGGACCCAATCCAAAATATCAATAGAAAAAAATAACGTTATCAAAAGAAAGAAAATTGCACAGCGAGCCTGGTCTTGCCATCAATAGCTCGCTTCATTACCCAATGATGATGATGATAATTATAGTGACGTCCACAGACCGGAAATAACTCAAGACACTCAGCAGGTAACAACCTAATGAGAAAACGTTCGCCCTTTATTGGTTAGTTAGGAGCACAAATTTGGCTAGCGGGGGGTACGAAAATTGATCAAAGGAAATACGATAAAATGTGGAGGATATGAGAACAAAGATTACTGGAGTACTAAATGCCCTTCACAAATGGTAATAAAGTAATTAAATATGAATTAAAAGTGAACAAATACACTTCATGTGAGCTGATAATAATAATATAAGTTAGGAGAAAATGTATTTTTTTCAATCAAATAAATCATGTAATTTGACCACTAGGCCACTTCCTTACAAAATTGAGGGTTTTGGGGTGAGCCCTTCTTACAAGCTACATTCAATCCCAGTTCTCTCTCTCTCTCTCTCTCTCTCTCTCTCTCTCTCTCTCTCTCTCTCTCTCTAAGTTGCAACCCATTTCAGCAAACTAAATTAGGATCTTAAAAATTATGGTTCGAAAAGTTAAAAAAATCTGAAAGATTTCTTAAAATAAAAAATAAAGAAAGTTATATATTTATAAAGATCACGGACCCATCACTCAAAATAAAATTCTGCAATTTAACGTGACCAGTCTTTCTCTATCGCACCATATGGATAAAAAGAAATATTTCTCCTGGACTTGTAGCTAGGCAAAGGGAGGGACCCAATCCAAAATATCAATAGAAAAAAATAACGTTATCAAAAGAAAGAAAATTGCACAGCGAGCCTGGTCTTGCCATCAATAGCTCGCTTCATTACCCAATGATGATGATGATAATTATAGTGACGTCCACAGACCGGAAATAACTCAAGACACTCAGCAGGTAACAACCTAATGAGAAAACGTTCGCCCTTTATTGGTTAGTTAGGAGCACAAATTTGGCTAGCGGGGGGTACGAAAAATTATCAAAGGAAATACGACAAAATGTGGAGGATATGAGAACAGAGATTACTGGAGTAATAATGTACTTCACAAATACTAATAAAGTGAATAATTATGGATTAAAAGTGAACAAATACACTTCATGTAAGCTGAAAATTATAATAGAAGTTAGAAGAAAAATTATTTTTTTTCATTCAGATTAATCATGTAGGCCATTCTCCTACAAAATTGAAGATTTTGAGATGACCCCCTTCTTACAAGATACATTCAACCCCAGTCTTCTCTCTCTCTCTCTCTCTCTCTCTCCTCTCTCTCTCTCTCTCTCTCTCCAAAACCCAATTATTTATTGAAATCAATATAAAAAAGTTTGTCTTGGCGTGCTGAAATATACCCTTGAAAATACACCAGAAAATATAATACACTATAGTATTAATAATAATCATAAAAAAGATAATTTATATACCTATAGAATATATATATATATATATATATATATATTATATATATATATATATATATATATATATAGTATACTAAACTTTTATTTAAAAAACATTGATAAATTGATCGATATTTATAATGAAATAAGTAAATACCATTCCTACAATCATGAAGTTCAACACATGAAGGATTTTTAAGATTTAACATTTTCCCCAAAGGTGTCTCCAGTGCAACACCAGGAAATTATATGACTTTCCTCAGAGCCGTTGTTTGATTTTGGAAACGGCGTGTTTACGTATGAAATTGCTTAGTTACCTTTGATTGGTGTGGTTGTTTGTAGAGAGAGAGAGAGAGAGAGAGAGAGAGAGAGAGAGAGAGAGAGTGATGGTATTATCAGTGCATTTTAGCATCGACTAAGATTCAAATGTCTCGAATTTAACAACAACAAATGCACCCTTTTTTCGTCCAGTATAGGACAAAGACCTCAGACATGTCCTTATTCATATCTAGGGTTAGAAAATCTTTAAATATTCTACTTACATACATACATGCATGCATGCATACATACATACATACACACACACACACACACACATATATATATATATATATATATACAGAGAGAGAGAGAGAGAGAGAGAGAGAGAGAGAGCGTTCTACTAAATACATATATATATATATATATATATATATGTATATATATATATATATATATATATAGCAGACTTCAATACAAACACATAAATACAGTACACAAAATCTGCACACACATGAGCACAATATCAATCCATCTTTACCCCTTTCTGATCATTGAAAAGTGTTATGCTTACGCGAATAACGCTGAAGAAAACATGACCACAATAAAAAAAAATCAATTATAAATCATGTATTGAGAAATAATTCCTTTCCTATAAATAGTTCCTTTCCTATTCAAATAAACTCAAACGTTTACATCTAAGGAGTTAGACGTGATAATAGGATTGTAGTGTAGGGTAGTTTATAACATTTTTTTAACAATGAATGATGCCGTCAGGATAACTATTACAATATTCCATATTTAATTCAAACCAAAGTAATACCTATGTTATGTTATCCTCAAATCAATTATCATAATTATCATATTAATTAACACCTAAAATTACTGACACTGAAACTTTTCGCTGTAATTTTTCAAATGTTAAAATCAATATAACAAAGGCAATGACATATTTCAATTAGAAAATGAGTAACCTTAAACTTGAAATTAGTTACACCTGTTCAATAAAATAACAACAATCATAACTGCAATTATTAGAATTATTTATAACAATATGTATGCAACAAAACCCCAACTTGGCTTTTCATAATAAATATGAACTTTACACAACTGGAAATAAGGGAATTACACGTAATGTTTTAAATCTTCCCTGGTAAATTATTATCCACTATCTGAATATCTCGGCTGAATTAAACCTTCAAAACACAATTTCATACTTTAGTCTATCAGGGGAAAATGATTCTTCGCATGAGCAGAATTAAAACATTTAATTTTCCTTTCTGTAAACATTGATAACATTTACACCACATCAGGGAAATATATTGTTACCATGGAGAGGTGCATATTGACCTATACTTAGTGACACTGAAGCCGGATAAGAGTGCTTGTCAGTTCTTATTACCGGGCAGAGAGGTAAGGGGGAGAGGGAGAGGTAAAGGGGAGAGGGAGGTAAGAGAATGGGAGAGTTAGGTAAGGAAGGGAGAGTTAGGTAGGGAAGGGTGAGGCTGGGGAGAGGTGATAGTGAGGAGGATGTGAGGAATGAGGAAGAGCAAACGGGGTAAGATAAGCAAGATGGTAAAAAGAAACTTGGACTTACGAACGAGTGGGGAAAGCAGTATGGAGAAGAAAGATGATAAAAAAAATTTCAAATAAGGGGAAACCGAAAAGTGGAGAGAAAAACGGCCTGAGGAGGAATAGCTTAAACACAAGAATGGTGACATAGGAAATATAATCATGACGACGATAAAAAGATAGAGAGATGGGAGGAGAAAGAGGGGAGAGGAACCGCGGAAGAGAGGCATTAGGGAAAATGATGTAAGACACGAGATTATCATTATTATTATTAGATAGATATGGGCACACACGCGCGCACGTACACACACACACACACACACACACACACAGATTCAACACAACCCATCCCTTCCCCTTTTCCTAATTACACCCAACTGGTTCGTCAATTTGAGGGAGAGCGCGGTTTCCGAGTGTACACCTCGGGGTACCCCCCTTACCAGGAAATGACAACTCCCTCTCCCCTCTGAATGTGTCAGGATATATATATATATATATATATATATTTATATTTATATATTTATATATTGTATTTATATAAATATATATTTTTTTTGTATATATATATATATATATATATATATATTGTATTTATATAAATATATATATTTAGTGTATATATATATATATATATATATACATATACATATATATGTCCATGCATATATAATCAAGCCATTTGCTCTTTATTATACAGGGGAGATCATTAAATTTTTAATTAGAAACTTTCCCTTAACGAGTACCTCTTCATTTTCATGCTTACAAAGTGACCTAGTTTTCTGTTTAATAATAATAACGAATATTTTTTCTATTAAATGTTACCAGTTCAAATTTTCAGTGAATTTACTTTGTATATCAAATATACAATAATGCTAGGACTTCTTTCCCACTGTTGTTAAGCTGTATGTGTCTTGTAGATGATATTCATTTTTAACGACGAAAATAGTAAGTATTTTAACCTGTTTTAACCTGGTGGTTAGAGGGATCAAAATACGCATATCAATTTTTTAAACCACAATACTGCTTCTAGAGAAGAGACCATATATATATATATATATATATATACGCACACTATATATATATATAGTGTGCGTATATATATATATATATATACGCACACTATATATATATATATATAGTGTGCGTATATATATATATATATATATATTTATATATATATATATTATATATATATATTGATATATATATATATACATATATATATATATATATATGAGAGAGAGAGAGAGAGAGAGAGAGAGAGAGAGATGTATCTTCAAAACAAATCACTATAGAGATAAATGAGTGAATGAATAGGATGGAATCAAGTAGTCATAGTACGGGTAAGGTAAGGGTAAGCGTGACCATGTAACTCCCACCCCTGAATTAAAAACAAAGTTATTTATAACTAATTCTTGATTTGGACCATCAAATTTGGAATTTGAGATGGCACAGGTACAACAAAATGATTGTATGAATAATGTAAGTGATACATATGAATATATTCTAAATGTTATACTAGAATCTCAAAAAGGCAGCAGCCACATGGCAAAAAAAAAAAAAAAAAAAAAAGGCTCCCACGGTGTCAAATCTTCATCAAACATTTCCAACAAGTGGCTAGGTAAACAAACCCAGGATTGGCCTGGTGAGCCATAGCAACGAAAACCGCCTGTAGGAGTAATAATACCAAGTCTGAGAATTCATAATATTCATATATCATCCACTGAGGAACTTGAATTGTCATCATCGGTACAATAACAGGCTTCCAATTGGTTTGGAATAACGGAATAATGAGTCTTCTCTTATCTTAATTATCTGGCACCCACAGGATGCTTAGGGCCTCGATGAGACGCCATACGTCTCTTTCCCGTGACATCTCTCTCAAGTAAACCCCATTCTCAGATCCAACCTCCCTTTGCATTGCCATCAGCCTCGTTTCTCTTGGTCTACCACGTCCTCTCCTGCACAGCGGCTTCCATTCAGGTACATTCTAGGCTAACTCATCTTCACTCCTTAAAATATGGCCCATCTATCTCTATCTTGATAATCCAACTATACCGTTCACATTGGACAACCCTTCCATCTCGCGTATTACCATCGCTCCATGATTGATTGATTGATTAATTTAAAGTTTTCAGGCATCCTGATATCTGAGGTCATTGACGCCGGCATTGCTCCATGAATTCGTCGCTCCATGAATTCGGTAACTATTGAGTATCACAGTTGAAAAGAGATTACTTATATAAACTCAAAATTTATATCTACTCAGATGCTAATAACATCAGAGTACGTATCAATATTCATAGATGGAGAAAAATTAAGTGTAAAAAGAAACCTCGTAAGCAATGAAGTCGATTTTTTTCTTTTTACCTTTTTATTTCTCTGCTGTCTAATGTGAACCTGAAGAGATGTACTTGAAGCAATTAGTTCCACTGGCCGAGCTTCATTAATCACTTGGCTTCATTTGTAACACGATCAAGGGTAACAAATTGAGAATAAACTTGTAACTGATTCTTTGGTGTGAAGGATTTTTTTCGGATTGCAACACTCCATTATTGAATTCAAATGGATGCGAACAGTGATAGATACATATGAAAATAGATATTTAGTTATTAGACACAGATATTTTGTTATATATGTAAACAAATAGATATGCTTCGGTTCTCTTCCAGTTATTACTAAAATAAGGGGTCGGCTACCCGATACGCCCTCTCCAATGCCTTCTATCAATGCCACCAAACCTCTTCTCTTCATATCATCCTCACCTTATCTCGCCATCTAATTCTCTGCCTCCCTTTCGATCCTCCCTACCACGCTACTTACAGGTTACTCCTAAGCTCTCCTCTCTTCTTCCCCACTATCCATCTTAACACGTGCCCACACCACCTCATTCGTGACATTTATCTTTACTTCGCCTGCCATTCTTCTCATTTCATCATTTTCCAGTCTTCAAAGTTGTGATACTCCCATTTTTAAAGCTTTGCTTCTTTTCGTCTTAAAACCACGTTTCCGATCCACACATTAACACTGGTCTTATTACTGTCCTATACATCTTGACGTTAGCATGATTGGCATTTTCATATCACATACCACTTCTGCTAACTCCCTTCACTTCCCCCAGGCTGCTTTCATCCTATAGTCAACATCAGCTTCAAATCCTTCCTCCTTACTTATAGTAGGTCCCAAGTATCTAAACTGTTCTACCTGTATCATAACCAGGCCTCTACTTTCATGTATGGCTATCCGGTTCCTACCTTCCTTACTGCTCACCATAACCTTAGTCCTATCCTCAAACCTCAAAAACCCGTCTCCAAAGACACATGCCACTCCACAACCCTTCTCAATAACTCTTCCTCATTTTCAGCGGTAATTATCAAATCATACGCATATAGCAAGTCCTGCCCTCAAGATTGTAAAGCATGCGTCTCTGTATGTAAGTGTATGTGTATAGAACGTGTGGTTGCGATATTATTTATATATGCATACATATATATATATATATATATATAAATATATATATATATATATATATGTATGTATATATATATATATATATACACAGTATATATGTATATATATATATATATATATACACACACATATATATATACATATATATATGTATATATATACATACATATATATGTATATATATATATATATATATAATGTGTGTGTATATATACATATATGTATATAACTGTTGGCAAACATCGATTACTAAGATATACTGCTATATATATATATATATATATATATATAAACCGGAAAAATACCATAAAATCTCGTGTATCATTAGGAGAGTGATTCCCACTCAATAGAAGGTAGGAAGAATGTGGGATTTCCCGTTGAAGTGAGGCAGTCTCACAAGAGAGCAGTTGGCAGAAAGCGATCATATTATTTCCAACAGAAAACGAGTCGATGATGGCATCGGAATCAGATATTGATATTTTTTTTTTCCTATAGTGCACAAAAGGGTGATACCCTCTCGTTATCCAATGAGATTCTCGGCCATATGTGCTTATACTAATTAGTGATTATACGTTCGATAACTTGTCTTTATTTCTTGGGGAAAGGTGAGAAGAGGGTGTTTGTTGACAATCTTCTTGTAATTTCATTATCTTTCTAATTCGTTGTCGCTTTTTCATAGCTCATGTTTATTTATTTATACATACATACATACACACACACACACACACATATATATATATATATATACACACACACACACACACATATATATATATATATATATATGTGTGTGTGTGTGTGTGTGTGTGTGTGTTTGTGTATAAAAGCTACGTTAATATTCTTATAAAAAATCATTAGTATACATTGTTTTTATATAACCTGTGAAAATGCACAGCTACGGTAAACAGAATTTAATATTCTGAAGTGACCCGTGTTTAATAGCTCCATAAATAAGCATACATTATCAATAAACTACTTGCCATTAATAAAAATAAACAGGGAATGAATTCTGCCATTCCTCTTATTGTCCACCTAGGCCCACAGTCATCTACTTAGGACCAATGCAATCTACATATTTGACGATTTGGGCCTAGGTGTATCTTAACATAATGAGTCTGTATTTCCTATCAGCAAAATACACACTTAATACTGTATATGTAAATGTTAGGTTCACGAAACCCGGTTGATATCCTTGTTATCAATGAAGATTCCTTGAAGAAATTGTTCTTAATTATATTTAATCTCATGGGAATTCGCCTGGCATTGATTTTCCTTTAATTGTGTGTTAAAGCTCTGGGTAATCAATCAATCAATCAAACCCAAAGATATCTTTAGACAGTAAATACCAAGAAGAATTTCCTCCTCTCAGTCCAACCGACTAGTGTTAAAAGAGGAACGATAATGTTTATCATAATTTCTTGGCATAGCAGCAAAAACATTGAATGACGGGAGGGATTCCTGTTACACTGTATAAGCATGACTACCGAATCTCAAAATGATAAACCACCAACAAATAAAAAAAATAGTCATATTTCCAACTCCAAATAAAGAGAAATTAAGTCACATTTCCATCTCCAAATAAAGTGAAATTATTCCATCCCATAATAGAGAAATTATCATATTTCCATTTGAAAATAAAGAGAACTTATCAAATTTCCATTTGAAAATAAAAACAAATTTCCCATTGCCCTTTCAAAATTAAGAGAAATTATCACATTTCCATTTGAGAATAAAAAGAAATATCCCATGGCCATTTCAACATAAATGAGAAATTAACTAAGGGTTAATAGCACCTGGCAACTCCCAAGCGAAGCATTCAAAAGCGAATCAATTTTGTTAACCCGAATGAAGTTTCGAGTCTGGGATTCAAGAAAGATTTATTTGCGATCGATCTGATTAATAGGCAGTTCAAAGTAACCGACTGCCGAGGGTGCTATAATACGTCATTTCTCGAAGTTACGCAGAGCGTTTTCCAATATAGTTTTAAAATCCAGTAAAATGGTCTTTATATTGGGATCACCGAGAGCTTAGTTTTCTTTGTATAAAAGGATTTTTCTTAGTAAAATGTGGCTTACGGATCATTGCGTGATCGCATTAAGTACATCAGGAGTTCGATACCTATTCGCCGTCACAGCTTTCATTAAAAAAAAAAAAAAAAAAAAAAAAAAAAAAGCTTCAAAAGATTATTCCAACACCTACGCAGGCTACACGTGTTAAAATACAAGAATTCGAAATTCTGGAGTGACCCGTGTTTAATAGCTGCCTATATAAATATACATTATCAATAAGCTACTTAACATTAATCAATACAAACAGGGAATTAATTCTTCTAGTCTATCTTTCTTATCACCAAAATACACACTCAATTCTGTATATGTAAGTATTAGGTTCACGAAGCCAGGTTGACATCTTTGTTATCAATGAAGATTCCTTGAAGAAATTGTCCTTAATTATAATATAATGGGAATTTGTCTGACATTGTTTTTCATTTAATTCCCTTTTAATGGTTGTGGTGGCCGATGTGGTAACGTCCCTGACTGGTGAACGTCAGACTGGAGTTGGAGGTCCGCTCAAACTCGTTAGTTTCTTTGGTCGTTGCACCCTCACCATCCTTGTGAGCAAATCCTTGGGGGTTTCAGAGAGCCTATAGGCCTATCTGCTGAGTCATCAGCAGCCATTGCCTGGTCCTTCTTGGTCCTAGCTTGGGTGGAGAGGAGGCTTGGGCGCTGATCATATGCATATATGGTCAGTGTCAAGGGCATTGTCCTGCTTGATAGGGCAATGTAACTGTCCCTTGCCTCTTCCATTTATGAGTGGCCTTTAATACTCTGGGCAATCAATCAATCAATCAATCCAAAGATAAATTTAGACAGTAAATACCATTAAGAATTTCCTCCTTCTTTCAGTCCAACCGTTTACTGTTAAGAGAACAACGATATCGTTTTATCAAAATTTCTTGGTAAGGCAGCGAAAATATTGAATGACAGAAGGGATTCTTGTTACCCTGTATAACCCATGGCTACAGAATCTCATAAACAATGATAAGCCTCCAACTGATGAAAAAATATCATATTTCCAACTCGAAATAAAGAAAAATTATGTCACATTTCCATCTCAAAATAAAGTTAAATTTCTATTTGGAAATAAAGGGAAATTATCACATTTCCATTTGAAAATACAAAGAAATTTCCCATTGTCATTTAAAAATAAAGAGAAATTATCACATTTCCATTTGAAAATAAAAAAAAATTTCCCATTGTCATTTAAAAATAAAGAGAAATTATCACATTTCCATTCGAAAATAAAATTAAATTTCCCATTGCATTTAGAATTAAAGGAAAAGTATCACATTTCCATTTGAAAATAAAAAAAAATTTCCCATTGCTAATTTAAAATAAAGAGAAATAATCACATTTCCATTTGAAAATAGCAAGAAATTTCCCATTGCCATTTGAAAATAAAGAAAAATCATTTACATTTCCATTTGAGAATAAAAAGAAATTTCCCATGGCCATTTCAACATAAAAGAGAAATTAACTAAGGGTTAATAGCACCTGGCAACTCCCAAGCGAAGCATTCAAAAGCGAATCAATTTGTTAACCCGAATGAAGTTTCGAGTCTGGGATTCAAGATTTATTTGCGATCGATCTGATTAATAGGCAGTTCAAAGTAACCGACTGCCGAGGGTACTATAATACGTCATTTCTCCGAGTTACGCAGAGCGTTTTCCAATATAGTTTTAAAATCCAGTAAAATAGCCTTTATATTGGGATGACCGAGAGGTTAGTTTTCTTTGTATAAAGGGATGTTTTCTAAGTAAAATGCGGCTTACGGATCATTGCGTGATCACATTAAGTACATTAAGAGTTCGATAAGTAGGCTATTCGTCGTCACAGTTTCCATAAAAAAAAAAAAAAAAAAAAAAAAAACAACACCATTCAAAAGATTATTCCAATAAACTACGCAGGCTTCACGCATTAAAATACAAGTTCAAAAGGAAAGCGCTCTCTCTCTCTCTCTCTCTCTCTCTCTCTCTCTCTCTCTCTCTCTCTCACACACACACATATATATATATATATATATATATACATATATATATATATACATATACATATATACATATATCTATACACACATATACATATATACATATATCTATACACACATATACAGTATATATATATATATATATATATATAATTTATGCAAAAAAATATAAATACACAAAAAACTAAAAAATACAACCCAAATTATCAAAATGCCAGATGATGATGGTGAAAGTAATTCAGAAAAAGAATAGTTTTTAGTTGATTCAATAATACGAGAGACACCAACAAATAGATTCCAAATGAATCTCCCTTTTTACAGCAGTAATTGAAAGTGACACCCACTGCCACTCGCACGATGAAGCGTCACGAAGAGTTATTAGTAGAGAATCTCGCCCTCGACTGATTACAATTATTTAATTTATAATAACATTCGATAAATTCTTTGTGAAAGAAAATTTATATCCCAACACTAAATGTACCAAGGAAGTAATTTTTTTTCAAGGTTTATTTCAAATATGGTAATAGGACCGCATTCAATAATAATTTTTACAAAAAGTAGGACGAGTAATTGTTAGTTTCATTGAAGCCTATAATCAAATTAATGTTATATATCTATATATATATATATATATATATATGTGTGTGTGTGTATATATATATACATGGGCAGAAAATTGTATATGTGACTCTCCTCAAGTGCACGATAAACAAGAGACATTAGAAAAAATGGGTTTAACCATTTTTATGAAATCATATGAGTAAAACAATATTACATTAATCTTCCTTTAAAAATTAAGTCATATGACTGTTTGTAAACATAATCCTCTCTCTCTCTCTCTCTCTCTCTCTCTCTCTCTCTCTCTCTCTCTCTCTCAATCGTCTTAAGGACCGCATTAATATTCTGGAGAGAAAATCTCGAACCAACTCCAAAGCGATCCCATCTGGGGATTCCCTTCGTGTTTTCTTATTTTTGATGACGGCCAAAATGTGGTGGAAGCGATGCTGTAATTTGTTAAATGTTCGGATCTTCTCAAATGCTGATTTATGGAAATATGTCTTCCGATCTAAACAACTACATGAAAACCTTTGTAGTAGACCCTTTTGTAACCCTTTTTTATCTCTCGATACCTTTATCAAAAACAACTGCATGAAAACCGTTGTAGTAGATCCTTTTACAACCATCTTTTATTGTCTCGATACCTTTATCAAAACAACTGCATGAAAACTTTGTAGTAGATCCTTTTACAACCATCTTTTTTGTCTCGATACCTTTATCAAAACAACGGCATGAAACCCTTTGTAGTAGATCCTTTATAACCATATCTTATTGTTTTGATACCTTTATCAAAACAACTGCATGAAACCAATGTAGTAAACCCTTTTACAACCATCTTTTTTTGTCTCGATACCTTTATCCAACTTCTCACAAGTATATCGCTAG
>NC_090769.1:12888363-12890863 GCF_036898095.1 Palaemon carinicauda | reverse complement strand
TTTGTATCTTTGCTATACAATTTACTGTTAATATTTGCTTTAGATGATTTATAGCTAAATTTTTCAATTATAAGTGCAATTTTTTAAAGTAAACACCAAACCTTTATAGGCTTAGAATTACGTGGAATAATAGGATACCCTATTTCAGATTTAGAAAATTACGATAATTAATAGATTTTTGTATCTTTGCTATATACTTTACTGTTAATGTTTACTTCACATGATTTACAGCAAATTTTGCAATCATAAGTACATTTTTTCAAATAACAACAAATTATAATAGGCTTAGAATTACGTAGAATAATAGAGCACGACTATTTCAGCTTAAGAAAAAAAATCGGACAAAAAAAGTATATAATAAAAATTGAAGCGATATATACTGTTTATGTTTAGTTCAGACGATTCTAGCTGTTCTGCAATTATAAAAGAAATCTTTAAACAGTAAATACTAAATCATAATAGTTAGGCTTAAAGAATAAGACGCCGCTGTTTCAGCATAAGAAAAAAAAATTGTGACAAAAAAAGTATATAAAAAGATTGAAGATAATTTTTTAGCACAACATCGAATATACGAGTTTTGTTAAGTCCGACGAAACAAAAGAGCGAAGCTAAAAAAAAAAACTTGCAGTTTACATCTCCAATATCATCAAAGTTTTGGACTCTCCGAAAAAAAAGCAAATCCTCTTTTCCATAAATCCTGTTTTAACTTTCTTCTAAACCGCTTCATGTTTTATTAAGTATTGCCTGTGTTGGTGGTTTTATTTTCCCTTCCAGTTTTCTTCCAAGAGAGTTTTTTTTCTTTCTTCGGAGCTGGCTGCAGATATGTGTGCAAGAGTTGAAGAATTTGTAACAGCGCAGTTATTTTAAACCTGATGTGCCAATTCTCGTTTCTCGCTCTGATATCTATTTTAGTTGTTGTTGTTGTTGGTAATAGATAGATATGTCATTTACCTTAGTTTATCCATTACTCAAGTTTGTATCTTCAATTAATTATGTTGTATGTTGTGTTCCAGGTGAACTCATCAGTCATATTTGGTAAAATGAAGTTATACAAGGAAGAGTACCTTTCTATAGGACTGAGAGTCCCTCGTGAAGATCTTTAACGCTTCATACCATTCAGCCATCTTATAGACTCTTCACTATACCTAATCTGGAGTGCCCTGTTGAGGGCTTGCACTTGGGAATCTCAAGACCTGAACAACGAATTCGCCGCAGCCCTAGCAATAGCTTTATAAATGCATGACGAAGCCGCACAAGGAACAACTGGCCCCTGAAAGCTTAAACTGGATCCCCCAAGATTAGTTCTGGATATGACTCAGACCAGTGGTCAGCATTCACTAGACAGTGGGCCATGTACAAGGCAGGTATGGCCATATCAGATGCGCAAGCCCCAACAACAATTCTCTACTGTTGCTGTGACGACCTCAGAACTGACGTGATGAGAGATTTACGAGGTGATGTTTCAAGAATAAGAGAGGCCGATTTCCTTGGTGACATCAAACATCTCGCAGTGAAAGAGGAAAGCTTCCTGGAGTAAAGAATCAAGGGCAGCAAAATGGTACAACCAATAAGGGACAGGAATCAGAACCTCCTCGCGACCTTACTGGGTCAGGCCTCACTGTGTCAATTCATGACTAGGTGTTCACAGGCTGCATGCACCCACACCTCGTCCGTAGAATTGCGACCCAGGAATCCTTTCAGACCTCATCGGGGACTCCAAGACTGATCGCACCTTGACGAGACTATCATTCATAGCTCAGAAGGAACAGGGAAAAGCCACAAGAGCTGCTGTTGGAGACTGCACGGGTTCTCTCACAAACAAGTCCAAACCAACCAACTACTTGACTACTAAGTGCTGGGCATGAAGTGGAGCAAGTCATGGCCAACACAATGACACGAACACTATAGTGGTGTTCACCATGCGCAAAGTGCTCCAATATAGGACATTACTCATCGGCATGTAGCAAATGTTCAGCATGCAATAAGTAGGGACATAGACACAGCTCATCCATTCTGCCCCCAGAGACAAGGATTCAAGAGGACTGCAATCTTACCGGAAACCCAAAGATAGGATAGGTTAATGCATGTCAGGTGGAAGATGACCTAAACGCCCCTCAAAAGCACATCCCACAATTGTAGTTGACCTGATACCCCGGCCTGAAGACCAGGAAGAGCTTGGTTACCCCATCAGTGACAGCTCAATACTAAAAAGGCCATCCATCCCTATGGTCACCGACTTCAGATGCCAGAGCTCGGTGATTCCTATCAAGTTTGTTTTGACCATCGGTTACAGAATGACATCATGTCAGTGAAACTCACTATGCTTGGTGCCATTAGGGAGGACCAAGGTATCGAAGGAGGTATAATTGTTCACTCATGCATCCATGATAAGACAAGATCTATTAGTCTGCCAAACAATTGGCATATGTGTCTTCGAAGATCGAAAAAGATTCTTATGCAGAGAAGCACTGGAGAACTTGGGTGACATTCCAGCAAACCT
>NC_090769.1:12873363-12878363 GCF_036898095.1 Palaemon carinicauda | reverse complement strand
TGGGTGATATGTTTACAGTGTCCAATAAAAATCATGCATCACAAATTGACTTTTGGTCTTTGGACCTAATTTTCACTGTCTTTGGGTAGAGTTCCCTTGTTAGAGGGTACACTCGGGCTCACTCTTCTATCTTATTGCTCTTCCTCTTGTTTTGTTAAAAGTTTTTATAATTTATATATGAAATATAATATTTAATGTTACTGTTCTTAAAATATTTTATTTTTCCTTGCTTCCTTTCCTCACTGGGCTATTTTCCCTGTTGAAGCCCTCGGGCTTGTAGCATCCTCCTTTTCCAACTAGAGTCGTAGCTTAGCAGGTAATAATAATAATAATAATAATAATAATAATAATAATAATATTCATCATCATCATCATAACCGGACTTCTCATCTATTTCACTACTTTCTGATGATAAATTTCAAACATGGGCTGTTATTATTACACTAATTGTTCAACACCGTAAAAAGATGGTCCTTTAAAAAATGTCACATAAAATAACACTGTTGATAGTGGAACAAGAATCAACCTATTTCTAAAAGTGCAATCGGTTTGAACGTTCGAAAGATGTTTTATGAAATAGTTATCGGTTTGAACTTAAATGTGTTTCATGAAATAGTGTTATCGGTTTGAACGTCTGAAACGTGTTTCGTGAAATAGTGTTATCAGTTTGAACGCCCGAAACGTCTTCCATGATATAATATTATTGGTTAGAACGTCCGAAACGTGTTTCATGAAACAGGCGAAATACACCTCTTCATAAAACTACGAACAACGCGAATATCCTTCACAGCGTTGCTGGATTATTGTCAAATGCCGGAGATTCAATAACTGTTAAACACTTCAAGAGAAGGGGACAATGCAATGATTGTATCCTAAACTTTGCTCCCTTTATATTTTCTACGAGAATACGACGATGTGGATCTACTCGAGAGAGAGAGAGAGAGAGAGAGAGAGAGAGAGAGAGAGATAAAACTAAAACAAGAGAAATATAAAACTAAAACGAGAGAGAGAGAGAGAGAGAGAGAGAGAGAGAGAGAGATAAAACTAAAACAAGAGAAATATAAAACTAAAACGAGAGAGAGAGAGAGAGAGAGAGAGAGAGAGAGAGAGATAAAACTAAAACAAGAGAAATATAAAACTAAAACGAGAGAGAGAGAGAGAGAGAGAGAGAGAGAGAGAGATAAAACTAAAACAAGAGAAATATAAAACTAAAACGAGAGAGAGAGGAGAGAGAGAGAGAGAGAGAGAGAGAGAGAAAGAGAGAGAGAGAGATTCAAAACAAAATTAGCATGGCAATATAATTCGATTTTAGAAAACGATTTGTTTCTATCGTTTACATTTTTTTCATGGCGAGGGGTAGATGGAGATGGTTTTGGGCATGCTCTTCGCACTTCCCAAGAGAGATTAGTTCACCAAACTTTCAACTGGGTTCCACAAGGTACTAGAAGACTTAGAAGACCCAGGCCTATATGGATGAGGACTATGAAGCGTGAAGTAGGAGATGATGAATGGAGAAGTATTGATTTAAAAACTCAAGATAGAGACGACTGGCGAAATTTAACCGAGGCCCTTTGCGTGAATAAGCGAGGGAGAAAATGATGAAGATGATATACCCACACACATTTCAGAAACTATATGTTTAAAGAAAACACCAACGACATCTAGACAGCAAGACAATAAGAAATCTAATTGCTCTAGTCGCTCATGAATGGTAGAGGCAAGGGACAGTGACATTGCCCTAGCAATCAGGACAATGCCCTAGAAAATGACCATATATTATATGATCAGCGCCCAAGCCTCCTCTCCACCCAAGCAAGGATCAGGGAGGGCCAGGCAGTGGCTGCTGATGACTCAGCAAATAGATCTATAGGCTCCCCCAAACCTTCCAACCTTAGCTCACAAGGATGGTAAGGTTGCAGACACTAATGGCACTAAAGAACCCCCGATTGGCAAACACCAGACAGATACGTTACCAATCAGGCCACAATAACCTTTCAATAGGATTATATTCGCAAAAAAGAAAAAAAAAAAAAAAGTGATTTCTTTCCGGGTCAATATGATTATCGATTATGGACCACGGCACTAATTAACAGCCCCTGGCTAAAGGCGAACCCGATTCCCGTTTAAAGGATAATGAATACGCATGAGGAAACTGGAACCTCATTATTTCTAAAGGATCGTTGGGTCCTGGGGGGACTTCACCCGCCTTTTAGGGGTTTATTTTTCACTGGATCGAGATGAGATCGTTATTTGTCGTTGTTGGTATCATAAATCTTTTTTCTTTTCTTTTTTTTTTGTCTATTTTCTCTTCATAATTATAATGGTTTGGAGGTTGAAAGCTTACTATATTATCTTTTATCATTAACATTTCATGTTAATAGAATCTGTCCATTATTTTTCTATTTTCGTATTATAATTAATTATAATGACTTGGAGACTGAAAGCTCACCATAATAGCTTTTATCATTACTATTTAATATTTATAAAATCTGTCGTTTTGAATACTTAATGAAAATTCTGATGTTTTTCCTATAGAATGAATTACTTATACTGTTCCATATCAAGATGCAAAATCTTCACCATATTCGTTTCTTGCTTTTAAAATTGGCTTTGTTATTTTTTTTAAAATAGGGAGAAATACAATATATTTCCCAAGACCATTAATTAACAATTTATTTACTGTCTATGCAGTTCACATTACAATATGATAAAACAATTTAGCCACCCTTTCTTTAGATCAATCAAGTCTTATTCCAGCTGTGACCAAGTTGTGGAATAGTCTTCCTAATCGGGTAGTTGATTCAGACTTTCAAAAGTTCAAACTTGCAGCAAATGCTTTTATGTTGAACAAGCTGACATAAGTCTTTTTATATTTGTAATATGCATATCTGTTTAGCTGTTATTACTGTTTTTAAAATATTTCATTGTTAATTTTTTTCTCAAATCGTTTATTCAATTCCTTATTTCCCTCCCTCCCTGGGCTATTTTTCCCTGTTGGAGCCCTTAGACTAATAGCATCTTGCTTTTCCAATTAGGGTTGTAGATTGGCTAGTAGCAGTAGTAGTAATAATAATAATAATAATAATAATAATAATAATAATAATAATAATAATTATCTTTAATTTTCATCCACTATCACAATTGAATGGTAGTTGAGCATCATTGAATATTCCCTACACCTGGAATCATGGTGAATCATTACTGGCCTGTTAGACATCATTAATATAGCTAAGTATCCAATTCAAAGTACTGCAACAATATGCATTATTTATTTTATACTCATTACGTTGCTGGAAATATCATTGCAAACCAATGGCTCTACTATGAATTTTAGATCCTACAAATAAAGGATTTCTCGCATATACTGACTCAACTATTAGTGCCTTAATGAAAAGTTCACAAAAGATTACAAGAATTTCTTATATTATTTCTTTTCGTATATGATATACACGATAAAGGCTTGGAATGATAAAAAAAAAAAAAAAAAAAAAAAACATGACACATTAATCCTCATTAATAGTTGACTTAATTGTTCATTTATGCTATTTATTTCGAAAGGGCTTTTCTTGTTTTTGGTGATTTTATTTTTCATGTTTTAAAAGCTTAAAGGTTTTTAAAGGGCCGCTCATGAATAGCAGAGGCAAGTGAAAGTGACATTGCCCTAGCAAGCAGGGCAATGCCCTAGAGACTGAACATATATGCATATGATCAGCGTCCAAGCCCCTCTCCAGCCCAGGGAGGCCAGGCAATGGCTGTTGATGACTCACCAGTTAGACCTATAGGCTCACCCATAACCCACTATCTTAGCTCACAAGAATGGTAAGGTTGCAGCGACAAAAAGGAACTAACGAGTTTGAGAGGGTCTCCAACCCCAGTCTGGCGATCACCACGTAGGGACGATTCCAATAGGCTACTACAACTCAAAATGAAATCAACGAGGCTATAGCACAATTTTACCTACAATTACTTATGTTTTCATTATTCACTACAGCTGATCTTGATTTAATTATCAATTTAATGGTAGCGGAAACTGCTTTCAGAGTACTTCAGGGGTGCCTTAAGGGCCTTCCATCTTCCTCGCAATGAACGTCGAATAGATCATCAATAAGATGCGAATTCGGAGGTTTCTGTGTATTCAGTTCATGGCGTAAATGGAACGGAAATGATAGATGGATGCGAGTCCCGTAGAATTTATCGATAAATCTTTATCTCCACTTCAAGGCTGCCAAGAATTTTGGGCAACGCATTCCTTTTGCAATGTGAAAATACGTTTAATCTTTGTTATTTGGAATTGGTCCTTATCTATATATTCGATTGCATACACAAAATAAAAATTTTCGTAAAATAAATTTTTTTTCACCTTAAAATTTTAAAAAATATAGAATATATGTTCCACGATTTTTATTAGGTTGAAAGGTTCTACAGTAACAATTTATTGATTTTTTAACTATAAATCTAATGTTATCTTTGGAATAATTTAAATAGAGTGCTACATGGTTTAAACATGTTAATCAAAAATTTAAAATTATTTGTTATTATGGCTATTTTTAGGTAGTGTTTAAAATACCTCTTATTATATTAGTTTTGACAGTTTCCACAAGCACGTATCTAAAATATCAAATACATTTTATTAATCCCACTTTTGTTTTTGCTCCTAATACATTTTATTAATTCCACCTCGGTTCATATATACCTCAGGAACGACAAAGTTCATCCATTTTCGGGTCTCAAGTGGGCATATGCAAATGTTGTTATCGCCAATGCATAACACGGGCTCTGAATCAAGTGTGCCTTTGCTTAAGCAAACGTCAAATAAACGAAAGGATTATGTTAATGGAGCGAATGCATCACGCGTCCCTCTCCTGAACAGATGATAAGAGAGCAATCCGTGATGCCGTCTGCTGTCGTATGTTTAAACGCTTTGATATGCAAATGACTTTCGACCGTCATTTTTCTGAAAAAAAAAAAAAAAAAAAAAAAAAAAAAAAAAAAAAAAAAAA
>NC_090769.1:12845863-12863363 GCF_036898095.1 Palaemon carinicauda | reverse complement strand
GCAATCCAGACTTCTATAGTTGAGGAACTCGCTAAAACAATAGCCTGTGATTTCTAGTCATATTCAATTTTAGAGGATAAGGGGTTTAGAAGCTACGGTGCTAAACTTAATTTAACTTACGTTCTTCCAAGCAGGAAGACGTACTCTCAAACCATAGTTCCTAAAATGTTTATAAGTGAACATGCCCTGCAGCGGCATCGGATTTAAAAAAAAAAAAAAGGCTTCAGCTGTTTGCCTTACCACAGACAGTTGAACATCAAGGCCCACTACTTCTTTCATGTTCATGACCTGCCATTACAAAGAACATTACAAACTGACATCCTCTCTTTTAGATAGCTTTGATTGATTGATTGATTTAATGTTTTCTGGCATCCTGGTAGATTGTTTTGAATTCAGTGACAAACATACTTCTGAGAATTAAGCATAGGAGCTTCTGAGAGTGGCGAAAGAATGGGAAGTTAAAAATAAAGTAGTTTGCTGTGCATCGGATAATGCTACTAACATTACAGAAGCAATTATAATCATGATGTGGGCCCAGATGCCTTGTCCACACATTCTCAATTTAATTTTGAAAGATGGTCTGAAGGTTATTAAGCTCACAGTAGATCAAGTAACATCAATAATAATATATTTCCGTAAAAAGCACCCCGGGCACACAGAAACTTAAGGCTACTCAAGAGCCAGAAAGAGAATGCCCACTTTAAGTTTAAACATGCTTGAATAATAACAAAATAATAATAATTATTACTATTACTATTTTTACTACTTCCTACTATTATCATTGTATATTACAGATATGTAACAGAGATATGACAACAATAATATTACATTAAATTATATTTCTGTCATTTTCAGATATGAGACAACTTCGAAGGCGATACTTTTGTGTAGGAATGAGCAAAGAGTAATAGCAAGCCACCAGAGAGGTGAGACACTGACAACGGGGAGAGTCTAGCTGTTGGTTGAATTGCTTTGAGCATTAATGGAAAGAACATTTCTATTCTCGGCCTAAGGTTAAAAAACTTGCAATTAATGATCAAGGAGTTGTAGATGAAGCAGTGAACACATTTATAAAAGCATCAGCAATGTCTGGCCCGAATAACGAGCCATCTGGAACTACTCAACCACCTCTAGAAGAAGAAGAGGAAGAGATTATATTAGTAGGAGGAAAATCTCAGTCCCCTTCTGTTTTGAGTCTTTTTGATGAGAGGGCATGGACAGGGGAAGAGGTAATTCAACTGCAGATGCAACAGTGGAGATAAGGTTGTATCTTGAACAGGATCGTATCCCAAGAAATGCTAAGGCTTCAGTCTATCCCGACTTATAAAGGTGATGACAAAAAGATTGTGTATTGTTGATAAATCAGTTCCTTCAGAGTTTATTATCCAAAACGGAGCAAATAATTTCAAAGACGTAACCGGATAAACCATTCTACAATGAGACAACTTGCCTTTCTATGCGTTTATCATAATTATATTAGTAAAGTAATCTAAGAATACCGTCAGGGTCTTTAATTATATTTTTTTATTCAGTGTGGATATGATATTTTTTCCTGTTATTAGTACTTTACACGAACAATAAAGAGATATCGTTACTGAGAGAATATCATGCATATCTATGTGAATTTTAATTCACTCAAAACTGCTTACATATGTTTTTTGCATGCAAAATAATTAAGAAAATGTATAAGTGGAATATATTACTTTTATTTCATAGTCTTAAATTGCTAGATATGCTTTATTTTACTGAACATTCACTTATCAAAAGTAATCAGCCATACAGGAGCTGAAAAAATCGACTCTTTTCAGCGAGCTGAGCCAAATAAGTTTACCCCCCCTAAAGCTAGTCGTAATTTCTATCACTACTGCTCACTGTCCCACTCATTAACAAATGAAAACGGTCACTTGTCGGAACCCCCCCCCCCCCTCTCCAAACTTCTTGGAACTTTTTCAAATCACCAGGAATGAACTACACCTTCCTGTCCCCTCAGTGATACCCACAGTTTAACAGACACACTAAGGATACTATCAAGCACTTACTCGTCACAATGGCCCCTTCAGAGAACATCAAGTGCGAGGCTTTTGATGGTGGCCTCCTTGAGTTATAAAATACACCTTCCTGCTCATGTACGGTATGGTTACTCACTCTCTCTCTCTCTCTCTCTCTCTCTCTCTCTCTCTCTCTCTCTCTCTCTCTCTCTCTCTCTCTCTCTCTCTCTCTGCACATGTGTTCACATCATTCCTTAGTCATTCATTGAATGTTAGCAAGAAAAGACCTGTGATTGTGATTGCCTAGCTGCCACGAGATCTGTTCACATGCAGTGCAATTAAGACACCCATGAATGTGTGACAACACATCTTTTTATATCCAGTTCCAAGTCCTAGTCGAGTTCCCAACTCTGATCTCCCGGTGGTCCCTGGCTATTACATGGAAAAGTCGTCACATACCCTCTAAAACTCCTCCCCAGTCTGTAATTTTAAACAGGCCTTTCAAACTTGAAAAATCAACTATGTTATTTGCTTAGCACAATATCACTATATTTCATTGTATCTAATTTACTTAGAACGTTGAAGATGCCTTTTTAAATGCAAAATGCGGGGAGGTATAGATATTATATATATATATATATATATATATATATATATATATATATATATATATATATTATATATATATATATATATACACACACATATATATATATGTATATATATATGTGTGTGTATATATATATACACATATATATTACTTTACTTATATTCAGTCTATACCATTATGAATATTCTTTCCAACAAACGCATGCATATCAGTCTTCTCACTTCTATTAACATTACCTACTCACTTTACAGATTACCCATATATATATATATATATATATATATATATATATATATATATATATATATATACATATATATATATATATATATATATATATATATATATATATATATATATATATATATATAATTCCCTTGCTGCTTTATGACTAGATATTATTTCTCTATCCCTGCAATCATTGAATAAAATTTATGAACAGTTACTATTTCAAAGAAATGTCAATTTTAAGTATTTATATAATCACTAAAAAATCTGAATTACAATTCATATATAAGGTCATTGACCTCAAGTTTCCTCTAGTTAAGAATTTACATATCTACATACTTCTAAAAGTGACAGGGAAGTTGAAACATTATGACTTTGACAATATGTTACGAAATCCTATGAAACACCAAGCGATTTACAATAAAACTAATTGTGATTTATCAGTTCTAAAGGGCTAATAAATTTACAATATATATGTTGATAAGCAACAAAAGGATTGATATTAAATAAGGACTTACATAATGTTGCCAGTTTTAGAAATAGATTCATAAAAAAGTAAAACGGAATCTCTCTATATTAAATTTTTTTTTTCTTTTCTAAATTAACCGACTGACAAAAAAAACTGCCTACTCTCAGAAAAAAAATAAAGAACCAATAAGGCCAACAATGAAATACAAACAAGCACTGTCCCACTAAAAAAAAGTTTAATAAAAAAAAATTTTAAAAATAATATTTCTATACGATGAACAAATAGTTTCCCAATGATTTATGGATAAAAAAAATAAAGAACCAATAAGGCAAACAATGAAATACAAACAAGCACTGTCCCACTAAAAAAAAAAAAGTTTTGTAATAAAAAAAATCGAAAAAATTATATTTTTATAGATGAACAAATAGTTTCCCAATGATTTATGGATATTGGTTCCGGACATTTATTCCATTTCCAACTGTTTTCTATCAACATCAGCAAAGGACTGGAAACGGTAAGCATATGCTATGTTGTTATTTGTTCTCGTCTGTAGGATGTAGGAATCCAGTATTTGCAATATTTTCCCCCTACCCTTTTCAGCAGGAATTGAATGGGTTTCATCTATGTATCTCATAATTCTTTGGAGTGTACTCACAAAACGCATATACACATACAAACACTATATATATATATATATATATATATATATATATATATATATATATATATATATATATATGTGTGTGTGTGTGTGTGTGTGTGTGTGTGTGTATATATACACGCGTATATATATATATATATATATATATATATATATATATATATATATATATATATATATATATATATATATATATATATATATATATATATAAGTTAGATAGGGAGACCCCATCTCTCCTAAATTATTCACAGCGTGCCTAGAAGTTTTATAGAATTTAGATATTTAGATTGGGAAAATGTTAGAAGTAATATTAACGGAAATATCTCATCAACTTCGAGATTTGCAGATGACAGTTCTATTTAGTAAATCATCGGAGGAATTCAATAGATGATAAAAGATTTAAATAGAGAAAACAGAAATGTAGGACTAAAAATTAATATAAAAATTTCCTCTTGCTAAGAATTTACATATCTACATAATTCTAAAAGTGACAGAGAAGTTAAAATATCACCACTTTGACCAAATGTTAGGAAATCCTATGAAACACCAAGCGATTTACGATAAAACTAATTGTGACTTCTCAACTCTAAAGAGCTAATAAATCTACAATATCTGTTTATAAGCAACAAAAGGATTGATATTAAATAAGGACTTACAAAATGTAGCCAGTTTTAGAAATAGATTCATAAAAAAGTTAAACGGATTCTCTCTATATTAACATTTTTTTTTAATTAACTGACTGACCAAAAAGCATATACAGTATATACAGTATATATATATAAATATATATATATATATATATATATATATATATATATATATATATATATATATATATATATATATATATATATGTGTGTGTGTGTGTGTGTGTATATATATATATATATATATATATATATATATATATATATATATATATATATATATATATATATATATATATATATATATATATATAAAGCTCCTAAATTATTCACAGCATGCCTAGCAGTGTTATAGAGTTTACATTGAGAAATGTAAGAATTATTATTGATGGAAATACCTTATCAACATGAGATTTGCAGATGACAGTTCTATTTAGTGAATCATCCCGAGGAATTGAAAAGATGATAAAAGATTTGAATAGAGAAAGCAGAAATGCCGGACTGAAAATGAATGAGTAAAATTTTGATAATGTTCAATGGCAATGCAGAAAGACAACAGATAAGAGTTATGGACGAAACTCTAGAAAACAACTAGGGTAGTTAGATTATTAGATATTATCTGGCATCGTAACAGCATTAGTTATTAATGAGCTAGGATAGTGTACCCGAGTGTACCCTCAAGTTGAAGACCATGGTACGGAGGCTATGGCAATACCCAGGACCAGAGTACAGTACACTGATTTGACTTTGGAGTGTCCAAACCTTCACCATATCTTGGAAGTTAAACATGCGTAAGATGCACATAAATGAAAGGAATGACAAACACACTTTAACATGAATAATGTAGGAATTTCTTCTTTCAGACGAGATGAGAGCGAATTGGGCTTAACCATCATTACATTGGCCCCATCTGCTGCTAAATCTATCATGTTCCATTTATATTGAATACCTCCATCGGACATCGCTTTCACTATATGATTATATAAGCCTAGTGCAGTGGCTTCATCAATGGGAACTAACCCAAAAATGCATCAGTAACCTCACTGCCTATCATAACACGAGCAACTCTCCACATATATTTGATACAAGATTGGTCAGTTGCCTCATCAACATTTAATGAAAATCTGTTTCCTTTCATAACATGAATCACATTTTCTTTACTTGATTTCCCAATTGCATAGTTAATGACTGCAGTTGTTCTAGTTCTGCTAGAGGCAATCTTTTTAGCGATACTGGAATCTTCACACACAGACTGCATCAACTGTGGCAAATGTGCCAGAACATTTAAAGGCAAGTTATGCTCAACCACAAAAGCTGCTAATCTTATTTCTCCTTCCTTCATATTTGCATCTAATGTAAAAAGGTCAGACTGACGCCAGTGATGTAAGTGCGGGCTGCTTTGCAGAAGCTGCAATTTTTCTTAAATACTTCTGATATGTGGCATGCATCTAAAGTTCAGATTTTCGAGCATTGATGTCGCAATCATAGGCGTTGAAATAAGCACGAGTTTTTTACTTATCACTTGGCTTTAACCATCACTTAAACATGGGCATTGATTCCCATTTTCCAGTATAGAATTGATTATATTTGGCTTTCTTAGTTCGTGGTGAAGTTTTAGGGTCATCTGCATCCATCCTTACTACTGTTCTATACTTGGGTGCACAGCTCAGCTACCTAAAAGAATCGAATATTTACAATAAGGAGGGCTACTGCTATAAAATTATATCAACTGAAGCTGGCCAACGCAGCAAAACAAGTTAATTTTAGGAAAAAAAAAAAATTTCAGGTGTTATATATTATGCCTATACTACACCATATTTTTTCTATTTCAATTCAATGGCAATATTACCATAAAACAAATATTCACCATAAAACGTTGACTTTCACAAAATCCAACAGTGACAATTGCAAATATTGGCTACATTATTCATCATAATTCCAATATACTTTAGATTCACATGCCTGAAAAAACTTCACAAAATATGAATTCACTATACAATGAATCACTATAAATACAGCAACTGACGATAAAGCAGCGGAGTGAAGAAATGCAGATTTGAGATATTTTCCATTCGTTATAAAGGTTAAAGGTGTCTGGTTTCAGTTCCAGTTCCATCAGAATAGATGCTCACCAGAACGTCAGCCGGGCAAGCTCAACCCCCCACTGTGGTGCCCTACCACAGCAGTAGCCTCCCCAGTAAACAGCTTAAACTCACGGCCCTGGGCGGGGATCGATCTCTCGCCACGCGAATGCGAGGCAAACACGTTACCACTGTACTAGCCAGGAGCATATCTAGGGTTTACAGATCATCATCAGACAGTTGGGGCCCTTTAGCAACAAGAGGATTTGAGGGATGACGTTATAGTTCTTGCGGTTGGATGTAAAACCTTTCCTCGATTGAACAGCTAAGCCATTTCCCAAAGATTATTCCGTCGCTGAAACCTCCTTTTTATCTCTTCACACAGCTTTATCATGAACAATCTACATCTCCTCCTGATATAAGTGACATTATCTACGTTTTTTATTGTATTAGTCTTTTTACAGTAGTGTATGGACTGAATCCCTTAAATGTTGCTGAGTGGTATATGGCTCACTTCCTGGCTTGGACCAATATTTTCGAAATTTGATTTGTTAATAATTCCCTTACGACAAAAATTTTCGACAATATTTTTACATAGCCTGTTAACATGAAAATGAACTAAATATATTTTTGGGGTCTCCTTTGAAACAAGGAGATTGAAATTATTGCAAAAGTAAAATAAAGTTTAAAAAATTAAGATATACATAGAATGAGTGATCGTTGAGATCTTTTACTATTAGGTTAATAGACCTTAGCTTCTCCACTCTTTCTGTACCTACAAAGTACTGCTTCAAAGCCTCCCACTGTTCCAAGACCCTTTCTACTGCTTGGTGGAGACTTAGCCATCGCGTCTGTGATACATGAAAAAGTTTGTGTGGTTTTAGAGAGAAAAGTTTCTGAAATTGCATGAATTCATAGTTACGTTTGACTCGGTGTGAAAAGTGAGTGTAAATGTTCCTCAACAAGTCCTCGCACTGTATGGGAAGCACTTTGGAAGCCTCTGAAGCACATAGGTGTATAGAATGGCAAATGCACTTGCAAATTTTTAGGTATGGAGGGTGTTGCCTCAACCTGCTGGACAGAGTTGTATGCCCCCAAATTATCACCCTCCCCGCAAAACGAAGTTGGAAGGAAGTTATGTTTTACACCCTGTTTGTAGTAATTAAACTTAAAAGAAGCTGAAAAGGATTAAATTTTTGAAGGTCAAGGTCACGGTTAAGCAAACTGTCCAATTCACGGAATCAGCCATAAGTTTGGACATCGTTGCGACAGACTTCAAACGTGGTTCATATTTTAATGTAGGAATATCCACGCCAATTAATACACGTTAAGGTCAAAGGTCAAGGTCAAGGTCTAGGCCAGGAAATAAGGTGCCGCGGTGGAGGTCTGCGCTCTACTAAGTGCCCTTCTAGTTTATGAATGTTATGAGTTTAAGATGTGCAAAACCATTTCAAATAGTGACTCTCTACTGGAATCTACATTTGAGGAATGGTTTTCATATACATTAATCAAATCTAGCAACCTGGTCGTAATAGTTTCTCCATGTGAATCAAAATACTTAACTAGTACTGACAAACATTTGGTGTTAATGACATCATTTGTCTCGTCTATCACTAGGCTGAGAGAGAGAGAGAGAGAGAGAGAGAGAGAGAGAGAGAGAGAGAGAGAGAGAGAGAGAGAGAGAGAGATGAACTCCTTAACCTTATTTAGTGTAGCGCTTAAATCCCATTCACAAGGTCCGTGGATCACTTCACCCTACGGATCACCAGTCCACCTACCAGTATTTGGATACCAACATCACATGAGGTTAGCGATAAATGTTAGCCTAACGACCTCGTCGCTAGAAACTTGCTATGAAACCGATAGGGTTTAACATGGATACATACACACACATACTGTACATACACAAACAAACACATATATGAATAGTATGTATGTGTGCACGAGCGCGTGGAAGGATAAAACACTCGCGAGACTGTGTTGTTCTAATAACCTTATTATTAGTAATTGCTTAAGGTACGTTTTGCATGCAACGATTGTTGCAATCATCGCTCAACGATGATCGCCAGGCGATGATCGCTGAGCACTAATTACATTTATTACTATGGGGCTGTTATTCAACGAGCGATTATCGCTGGCTCCAAATAATCGGTCGTTGCAAAACAGCCCCATAGGAATACATGTAATTAGTGCTCCGCGATGATCGCTGAGCGATGATCGCAACAATCGCTGCATGCAAACCGTACCTTAAGCTACAACCCTAATGGAAAAAGCAGGATGCTATAAGCCCACGGGCTCCAACAGGGAAAATCAGGCTTTGATCGAACGAAATTTAATATCAGTATATTTAATACTATCTACATGTCATATATTACTTGAATATCAATTTTCATCTATACCTTTTGGATTGTTCTTATATGACACTTTCCATTTGGATGGAGGCTTAATATAATATTCATGACTCAATAATATTATAAAGACGAAACTACCAACCACATCGACAGTGAATGTTCAGTACATGTCTAGAATCGATTTAAGAAACATGATACACTCGCTAAAGCTTTCCATTGAAGTCTGTAAAAGTATCAAATAAAATAGATATAAATGGTACGACCATCAACCTCAAGCTGTGGTAGAAAATGACGAGGCTAAACTACTGTAGGACAACGGTATAATGACGTAATGACCTGGGTGACTCGGTCGAGTTCTTGATATGTGTCAGACCAAGAGGAGCAGTAGGAGAGGGCCCTGCGGATGTGCAGTAGGCTTTGGTGATAGAGGCCTTGTACCTGGCAGGACATTCACTGTCTCCATTTAAGGATAAGGCGAGATTAGTCTGCTAAATGTAAACACTGAGTACTTCCAGGAAGGTATGGTGATACAAGCACATCGACCAAACACCAATCTGCTTGACAGGACAAGGGAAAAAGTATCACTCATAGGTGTCGCTATACCGAGGGACTCGAGTATGAAAGATAAGGGAAGAGAAAAAAATAAAGAAGTACCAAGACTTGCGAATTGAATTGAGAAGGCTATGGAATATGCAAGTAGAAGTTGTGTCAATAATCATACGAGCACTGGGGACCATACCAAAGTCATTGGAAAAAAAAAAAAAAAAAAAAAAAAAAAAAAAAAAAAAAAAAAAAAAAAAAAAAAAAAAAACCTGCTACTTGAAACGGCACATACAGTGAGGAACGAGATGGGTTTCTAAGTAAGCTGCGTGTAACTCCTAACCGCACAACATAAACCACCTTTCTTTGTAGATTGTGATTAACAACAACAACAACAACAACAACAACAACAATAATAATAATGGTTAGAATAATAACAATAAACAGTAATAATAATAATAATAATAATAATAATAATAATAATAATAATAATGGTTAGAATAATAGTAATAATAATAACAATAAATAGTAGTAATAATAATAATAATAATAATAATAATAATAATAATAATAATAATAATAATAATAATCCTTACTTGAATAAAATTCACTCTCAAAAATACGGTCAAAAAAATATAAAAATTTATAACGAGGGTATTTGACATCCAGTCTAGCTCTCATTATCATTCAATACAATTAGAACTCAAAGAGCTCTCGAAACCTTTGTGTACATTTTAATATATTTGACAAAATCATCTCCCATTCAAGCTGTAATACGCAGTACCATTATCTGTAGTAGTAGCACAAAAAAAATTCAAAACATGATTTTATATTTATCAATCAATATGATTTATTTATCTTCTTTGTCTTTAATTTTGTTAATCCACGCAGTAACGTCAGCATTGAGTGATTACCTTATCTTTTATCATTTTATCGCATATCAATCGTAAATCATTTCTTTACGCTAATTAGTGAGGCGCTCGTTATGTATTTGCGAACAAAGTACTTAATTTTTTCTTCTGTTTTCTTTTTAACTCCGTTCACTCTAACGACGATTTCTTTACAAGATAAACTTTGTTAAACAAATTATGAACTGAAAGTTCGCCTGAATCATCCATGTACTCGCTAGCGCATCCCAGACCATGTTTCTTGATATACCAGCACTTGACGAATATAGAAATGAATATATTATTCATATCGTAGAATACGCGATCCGTCAGAAATGACGGCTGAATATTTAAAGATATGCACACACGCACACAAATAGATTCAACCGTTCCCACCCCCCTCCCCTTTCCTCTCAGGGTACCCTCTCACCAGGATATGACTACTCCTTCTCAATCAGACTCGAGGGACGGGTGGTTGTGGTCAAATCTGAAGACATAGAACAACATTGTTGTATTATTGTTCTCTATTGCTACGCATTTACATTCAGTTGCATTTCCGATGCTTCTCTTCACCTGAATGCTGAAGTTGCACGTGACTTAATTTATGTATATTTGTAAACTTTTTAGGGATCTGTTAAAATCAAAAGCTTCGTCTCACAAATAGAGTAAAATCATATCCTCTCATTCAGCAAATAAGTAAGTAAAAAAACTGCTGATCTGACAGATGACATCTTGAGGCGTAATAAATTCTGGACCTCAAGAAATTTATCGCTTAAAAGTTAAGACGCATTTCATATTTTCAGCCATGTACCAATCATACTAGCCATTTAATCATTCAATTTCCTACACGATTTTCATATAGGGTTTGAATATTATAATCTACGCTTTATTATATATATATATATATATATATATATATATATATTTATATACATAAGTATATATATATATAATTAGTAATAATAATAATAATAATAATAATAATAATAATAATAGTAATAATAATAATAATAGTAATCATCGATAAACCTATTTTTTTCAATGTAAATCCATCACTCTTAACAAAACAAATAATTTCGATAATGATTGAATTAAACCATTTAGGACTGATCAAGCTCCACCAATATATATATATATATATATATATATGTGTGTGTGTGTGTGTGTGTGTGTATGTGTGTGTAATTAAAGATAATAATAATAATTATTACAATAATAATAATATTCTATAAACCTATTTTTTTCAATGTAAATCCACCACTCTTAACAAAAGAAATAATTTCGATAATGATTGAATTAAACCTTTTAGTACTGACCAAGCTCCACCAATATATATATATATATATATATATATATGTGTGTGTGTGTGTGTGTGTGTGTGTGTATAATTAAAGATAATAATAATAATTATAATAATAATAATAATCGATAAACCTATTTTTTTCAATGTAAATCCACCACTCTTAACAAAACAAATAATTTCGATAATGATCGAATTAAACCTTTTAGGACTGATGAAGATGCCACAAAAAAAAAAAAAAAAAAAAAAAGAAGAAGAAGAAGAAGAAGAAGAAACGATAACCGGATACATCTGCTCTACTTTTGAAGCGATATGCAGTGCAATGGCAAAACGGAATTGATTGCAATCCCTGCAAAGTTTTCGCACTGCGTCACCAGGGCACATAAACTAACAAGTATTGATAAGCTATCCATTGACTGGCGCAGGGTCATATTTATAGTCAAGAAATATAGGAAAGAGGGTAACGACCTTTGGTACATGTAACAGCCAATCGTCAAAAAGCGATTCGCTTGTGTAAACTGAACTAGGGTTTGAATCTGTGTGATTCATTTGGGGCGTTCGGCTTCATGCTGTGTTAGAAGCAATCGAACACTGGGGGCAAAACGCATTTCTGAGCTTGGATATTATTAAAGGTGTTTGGTTTCATCAGACCATAGGAAGAAGGACACTCCAAAATCAAACTAGTGTTCTCTAGTCTTGGGTAGTGCCGTAGCCTCTGTACCATGGTTTTCCACTGTCTTGGTTTGGAGTTCTCTTGCTTGAGGGTACACTCGGCCAAACAATTGTTGTGTTATAAGCAATTGAACGCAGGGGGCAAAACGCATTTATTTTCTGAGCTTGGATATTATTAAAGGTTAAAGGTCTTTGGTTTCATCAGACCATAGGATGAAAGACGCTCCCAAATCAAACTATTGTTCTCTAGTCCTGGGTAGTGCCGTAGCCTCTGTACCATGGTTTTCCACTGTCTTGGTTTAGAGTTCTCTTGCTTGAGGTTACACTCGGGCATACTATTCTATTTAATTTCTCTTCCTCTTATTTTGTTAAAGTTTTTTATAGTTTATGTAAGAAATATTTATTTTAACGATGTTACTGTTCTTAAAATATTGAATTTTTCCTTGTTACCTTTCCTCACTGGGCTATTTTCCCTGTTGGGGCCCCTGGCCTTATAGCATCCTGCTTTTCCAACTTGAGTCGTAGCTTAGCAAGTAGTAATAATAATAATCATAATATGGTCACCAGAACTTCAGCTGGGCAAACACAGCAGTGGCCTCTTCAGTAAACAGTTTAAACTCACGGTTCCAGGTTGGGATCGATCTGGTGCCATGCAAAATCTAGGCAAACACGTTACCACTGTACAAGCCAGTCTTTTTCTTTGCACATTTGAAATTTATAAAAGAAAAATAATCTACTCAAAACCGGTATAAAAAAAAAAAAAAAACTGCTTTTTATCCTTTGACATAAATGCTGTTTTTTTTTTTCTTTGACTTAAAGTCAATGACTTTCCTTTCAACCAATGTTCGGAAAGTTTGTATATGAATGTTGTTAAGCTAATTCTAATATTTAAATGCGCAATAATACACGTTTTTTCATAAATATTAACTTTAACAGGGACCAGTGAAAAGTACATAACAACAAAACGGCACGTTTGGGTAACGAAATGATAAAGGTATTAGGAGAATCATATAACTAATTTCTTTTTTGCTATGAAGTTATATCGATAAATACTTCTCTTAACATACCGTCATTAACAATTATTATTATTTTTTTTTGAGGGGGGGGGGGGTTGGTTAGACGAGAAATCATTCAGCAACATGATTATTTAGCATGCAAAAATAAAAGTTGAGTCAGTTTCTGCAAGAGTTTTTTATGTTTAATTACACTACTTTCCCAGCACATTGAACAAGTAAATGAAGAGTAAAAATTACAATAATTATGCAATTCTACTGACATTTGAGCTCACCAATTTCAGACTGCGGTGTGAGGTTTGTTGCAATAAACAAAAGATATAAGCATATGCCATATATACAATTTGCACATACACATGCATACATACATACATACATATATATATATATATATATATATGTATATATATGTATATATTTGTATATGTGTATATATTATATATATATATATATATATGTGTGTGTGTGTGTGTGTGGTGCGTGTGTGTGTGAATGTACGTACGTCAGTTAGCATGCGCTAGTGGGCCAGTACCTTTGCAAGTGCATGAGTGTCATTGCGAGTGTCAATATGTGCTGGTGTGAGTAATCTGAGTTTCAACAAGATAATTAGCATTGGCCTTCATCACGTTTTGCGATTATATATTATAGTTAGTTCCCTTCTAAAGTATAGCTCTGTCGTTTTCATACTTACTTTGACGACAGTAGAGAGAGAGAGAGAGAGAGAGAGAGAGAGAGAGAGAGAGAGAGGCTGGGTTCCCCTTGATGTGAAAATAAAAACCCTAAAGACATGAAATTTAAAATCAAAAGTATATTGGAAGAGCATGATCGTTTTCTCGTTTCCAAAAGTTTGAATGACGGATGTTAACATGGGACCTAGAACTCTGAATTCAAAGCTGCAGATGTATTGCACAGTTGCAAATAAAATTTTCAATTTCATATTTAAAATTTTTTCTTTCAAATATCCTCTCTCTCTCTCTCTCTCTCTCTCTCTCTCTCTCTCTCTCTCTCTCTCTCTTTCCAGTTACCCTTTCTCTCCTTTCTATCTCGTAATAGGTTACACTAATTATTATTATTATTATTATTTTTATTACTTGCTAGTTGAAAAAGCAGAATGCTATAAGTCCTGGGTCTCCAATAGGGATAATAGCCCAGTGAGGAAACTCCTCTCTCTCTCTCTCTCTCTCTCTCTCTCTCTCTCCTCTCTCTCTCTCTCTCTCTCTCATTATTTTATGGGGAGGAACCTTCGATACAAAGTGTCACTTCCATCAGCAATATACAAAAAGGGGTAAATGAGTTTTCATCCTTCAAAGATTTTTTCTTTTTTCAAGCTTTTGGAAAACCTTGAAGTGCTTGGGTAAGGAACTTCAGTTCCTGAGGAGTCTGTTTTTCTAATTTAGCCTATGTGTAGTAGTGGTAATAATTCTTATTAAAGCAGAAATAATAACAATCTCCTTATATATATATATATATATATATATATAAATATATATATATATATATTTATATATATATATATATATATATGTATATATATAAATAAATATATATATATATATATATCTATATATATATATATATATATATGTATATATATATATATATATATATATGTATATATATAAATAAATATATATATATATATTTATATATATATATAAATATATATATATATATATTTAAATATATGTACATATATATACATACATATATATATATAATATATATATATATATATATAAATATATATATATATATATATATATGTATATATATATATATATATGTATATATATTATATATATATATGTATATATATAAATAAATATATATATATATATATTTATATATATATATATATATATATAAATATATATATATTTATATATATATATATATATATATATATTAAATATATGTACATATATATACATACATACATATATATATATATATATATATATATATCACCTAAATTTTCAACCTCGTATATTTTCTATCAATCCAACCACACGATGAAACATTCAATAAAAATAAAACCTAAAAATTGTAGAATAATATAAATCACAAATGGCTGAAAGTGATAAATGGAAAATTCGAAAGAATCCAGGACCCGGCGGCTTTCATTTCAGACTCAAATCTTTACTGGAATATTCCTTGCGGAAACGGAGAGAGAGAGAGAGAGAGAGAGAGAGAGAGAGAGAGAGAGATTTCCTCCTTTTTCCTTCAAGTGAAAATTGTATCATAAGATGGTTGAAAATTCAAATGAGATTCTCTCTCTCTCTCTCTCTCTCTCTCTCTCTCTCTCTCTCTCTCTCTATCATAAGATGGTTGAAAATTCAAATGAGATTCTCTCTCTCTCTCTCTCTCTCTCTCCTCTCTCTCTCTCTCTCTCTCTCTTAAATGTTAAGCCCTATTACCAGACAGGTTTATTGATTATGTTCACCGATTTAATCAGGGATGGGCCAAAAGGGTCGTCTGAAAAGAACGTAGAAGTGATAAAAACGATTATTTTTACTTTCCAAAGATATTTGTTTCTGTATTCACTAAAACATTATCAACTTAGCAACTAAATTTACCTTTCTTTTTTTGCCTTGTGAATAAATCTTTTTGAGTGAGGTGCATTATGATTTGAATGATATAATTATATCAAAATATATTGAAGCTTTTGTTCTTGATGTTCTATTTTTTTTTTCTTTTCTTTTTTTGACACCAAGTAAAGGGTCACTATCCATTTTAACCCTTTTACTGCCATTGATGACTTCATCAAAGATTGAGAAAAAGAAATATCTTTTAAAATCACCCCAAAACATAGCAAGTTGTTATTCCTTGGAAAGGTCGTGATGAGAGCTTTTAAATAAATATAAACAAGATACGGTTTATGTAGTCTTGAAAGATTTTACATCAAAAATTTTTGTTGAATTCACCACTGGCAGCGAAAGGGTTAACTTCAATTGCGAAAACATTACTAAGTCCCTCCTTATTCATACGATATATTTGCAAAAACTAACAATCAGAATAAGACAACCTTTTTGCTATGTGATTCTATTTCATCCGACTAAAGAGTAGACGAAGGATTAAAAATAGACGTACAGCAGGCGAATTAACTAACCTTGCTTACGAGATTCGAATTACAGATATGCAGTGGTTTCCATCAGAGTTCTTTGATGAATAAAGCTATTACTTAACTTTCATCTCTTAATTTGTTTATTTATTCTTAGATTTTTTACTATAGGTTTTTAGAAAATAACGGAAGACCAATATGATTAATTTATTTTCTACATCAGAGATTTGAAGGCAAACGCACACAAAATAATCTATTAGTCAAACAGTACTTCTCACACATAATACTAAAGCGATTTTAGTAATACATCTGGGTAATACATATTCAATAACATTTATCCTTGAAATAACATCGACTCACAGAGTGATGTAAATCCTATATGACGATGTTATCATGGAAAGATAATCAAAGACCTTTTGATTATATAATTCAAGGTATATGAATTTACTTAGCTCCAAATATGATCTCTGCAATTTCATAAAACCTCAACAAAGAAACTTAGCAATCCAATGCGTTATCAAAGGCTAATTTGCTTTTGTAAAAGTAAACGTCTGTCCATTAAGTAAATTAAAACATGAAATGAAAATTCTTACACCAAATCTTATATTTTCAAGGATATCGAATTCATATCCCTTCGAGTTCTTTCATAGCGAAACTCAAATCTCTCTTTGTGTTTTAATAGATCAACTGACGATTACCGATGGAACAAAGGAAATGCGTCTTTCCTACAATTTTAACCGATCATGGAAGACTTTTTCTAATTGATTCTTAGGTTCAAAAACCACTTAAGAAATGTAATATGCAACTTTTAAATCACATTTAACTGAAATTGGTTGAATTTCAGAGAAATATACGCTACTTAAACGGTAATTTATTTATCATTTACAGCTTTATATTCGTTCGACATGATGGAAAGTCGGTTAGTAAAAGTTGCTTATAAATACCTGAAATTTAACCCCAAACATTTCTCTCTTTGGCATTCTAAACTG
>NC_090769.1:12835863-12840863 GCF_036898095.1 Palaemon carinicauda | reverse complement strand
TTCAACAATAATTAAAATCATTTCTGTCCAAATTAATATTCATACAAACTAACACAATTATGTTGGATCTCTTAAATGAAATTCTGTCGAAAGAATTTGGTTGAATATTTTCGTACCAGATAGAAAAGCATATGAGGAAAACCTATATGAGTAAACATTTACTGTATGTTACATCGTCTGCCAGAAATTAGAAATAAACTCATCAGGAAGAATAAATGAATTTGATTAATTTCAAATTTAGTATAAATCTTGAAAGCACGGTTTTGTTTTTGTCTTTGCGGCTGATGAATTTGCAATAATAATAATAATAATTATAATAATAATATTAATAATAATGATAATAATAATAATAATAATAATAATAATAATAATAATAATGATAATAATAATAAAGATAAAAATAATAAAAAATAATAATAAAAATAATAAAAATAATGTTAACAATAATAATAATAATAATAATAATAATAATAATAATAATAATAAAAATAATAATAATAAAAATAATAAAAATAAAAATAATTAAATAATAAAAGAATAAAATAATAATAATAATAATAATAATAATAATAATAATAATAATAATAATAATAATAATAATAATAATGTATCTGAGTTCTAAGAATATAAGCGGCCTCGACTGAATGGAAGAGCTATACAATATGTCAGAATACATTAGAAATGTCATTGGGACAGAATTAAATTATCCAACAATAGGACTTGACGGGACTTCACACTCTAATTTCTCATTAAGCGAGTATAGTCTGCCCTGGTTTTGAGGAGTTTCTTCCTTGCGTGACGCAAATATATTCATTGTGTATGCTTCTACATACAAGTATATATATATATATATATATACAGAGAGAGAGAGAGAGTGAGAGAGAGAGAGAGAGAGAGAGAGAGAGGGGGGGGGAGATATATATATATATATATATATATATACAGAGAGAGAGAGAGAGAGAGAGAGGGAGAGAGAGAGAGAGAGAGAGAGAGAGAGGAGAGATAATATATATATATATATATATATATAAAACCTACTGCATATATAGCCTACACACACACAAACACACCTGACAATCACACACATATAAATATATATATCCTCTTAGAGGGAGGGGATACCTTAACGTGATGAAAGGGTTTGCATATCTCCACAACCAGTAAAGCTGTGGTAGTCAGGGCCACCCACACTAGGTAGGTTTACTGTGAGCGATCAGACAAAAATCTCCCACCATCACTATTCTGCACTGGAAAGCGTGGTGATGGAAACTGGCTAGACCCCAGGCATGAATTGACATGTGTGAGGCCTTTGTCCTGCAGTGGAATAAAAACGGCGGCATTTGATGATGTTGATATCATGAATAGAGACATTTAGGGATGTGGTGGCCCATGTGGTAACGTCCCTGACTGGTGAACGCCACACTGGGGTTGAGTCCAGCTCAAAGTCGTTAGTTTATTTCGTCACTGCAACCTCACACATCCCTATGAGCTAAGAATGGGGGGTTTGGGGGGAGCCTATAGGTCTATCTTCTGAGTCATCAGCAGCCATTGCCTGACCCTCCTTGGTCCTAGCTTGGGTGGAGGGGGGCTTGGGCGCTGATCATGTGAATATATGGGTCAGTTTCTGGGGCATTGTTCTGCTCGATAGGGCAATATGACTGTCCATTATCTCTGCCATTCACGAGCGGACTTGAAACATTTAAACCCCCAAAAGCTTGATATTTCAAAACTTGAAATGAAAACTAAAATGAATGACACAAAAGTAAAAACCACAGATCGACACAAAATCTTAATTCCCAAAGGATAAAAGCCACTCCAAAAAGCTTGTTTTATGAATATAAAAGAGAATGACAAAAAATCCTTGCACTCAGAATTGGATTTTCCTCGAAACATTCAACGTCAAAACAAGGAAGAGTCAGGTGAGCATTTTGGAGTCGGGAGAGCATGAGTTGGAGGACGAGATGTAGCTTGGCGGAAGTATGAAATGATAATGCTGAATAAATTAGGTTGGCTGAAGCTGCAACTTATGCAGAACGTCGTTGTTGCAATCTACCACAGTCTACTCACACACACACAAACACACAAAACATATATATATATATATATACACACACACACACATATATATATATATATATACACACACACATATATATATATACACACACACACACATATATATATATATATATATAATATATATATATACACACACACATATATATATATATATATGTATGTATGCACACATATACATACATACATACATACATATATATATATATATATATAGTGACTATATTTATACATATAATATATATACATATATATATACAGTATATATACGTGTGTGTGTGTATACATGTGCGTTTTTCACTTGTTGGCCCTTAGCACTGAAAGGGGGTAAGGTTAAAAAGAGTTTAAATATATGGTATGATAATTTAACAACACAGACTTCGTAACACCAGCTTTTGCGTTTTCTTCATTCTCGAAAATAAGCCTACTTATTCTGGCTTTCCTATATTATGCAAATTAAGACAAAAATTCTTAATATAAGTAACTATTGGTTAATATCATTTAGTTAATCCAAGTAATTACAATTGTAAGTAATAATAATGATAACCTGATAGACGCATCGATACTGTGAAGCTATTATGAACGAATTCACTCCGTGGATTTTTATGACTAGCAATGACAAGCACATATAATTAATATTATTTTTTTCGCGATTGAATGGCTGTCAACGAGCCAAATAGCTATGAACTGGCGGGGTTTTTCTATTTCAAATAACGCTGATAATGCACGACGCTCACCAGTGACATTTTAGACTACTATTTATTTACATCCATTAATGGCCCGGCCACTCACCCAAAATATAAAGACAATGGGAGGCAGCCAAAATAACATAATTGGTAAAATTATGAGAAAAAAAGGGGTGGGGTATAGTATGAAAAAGCAGCCAAAACTAAAATGGTTAGTGGCCACTGAGACAGGTAGGCCTAGGCATCAACAGGTAATTCAAAGTTGTATACATTTTATGAAAACCACCATAGTTACAATTAGTATACATTCTATCAAAACCACAAAACAGTTACAATTATTCATATAAATCAATAGAAACAAATGAAAACAAACTAGGAAACAGCACCCTACTTGGTAAATCGTCATCGTTACTAGCTAACCTAGGAGAGAAAGTACTGTACTCACCATGCAGCATATTAAAATCCCTCGACGGCTTCGGTTTACTGTAAAAGAAAAAAAAAATAGTATTTTTAGTTTGTTCTAGGTCTTCTATAAGGACAATTCCAAATGATACAGTGCTACAGGTAGGAAGGTGAGGTACCCTTCATTGTTCACTCAAAAGAAAGATGCTACAAGAATCGGTGGGGTCTTCTGCTAAGTCACTTGACAGAAAGGTGTTCCTGCTCCAGTAACACCACCTCATAGACATATGCCCTTTTATGCGTCCTTCCCTCGATGAACACATTTACAAGAGCAAAACTGTAAAATCTTTCATGCTGTTCAGGCTTTAATCTAATGTTAAAACGTAACCATATAGGACTACAATTGGTTGGAAAATTTCCCTCGCATGCATTACGCCTCAAGGACGATTTTTGACCTTATAGAACAAATAGTTTTAAAAAATCCTCATTTTTCATCATATGGACGAGAAAGGAGCCGGCAGCATCGACGGTGAGTTCAAAATACCCAAGGCTCTATGACTAAACCGCTTTGAAAAATTCCTAAGGCACAGTCACATGAAACAAAATCAACCAGTATAAATCTAAAATCATTTATACATGAAGGTCTATTAGTATCGTGAAATTCTAGACTAAGGTTTTGAAAGTGATAAAATATCTTAGTTATGTAATGACTTAACAGAATCGGCAACAATTTTTTGAAGCACATCAGATGATTCTTTATTAATCAAACTGTGCAATAGGCCTAGCTCCTAGACGGATTGTAGTTATGCCTATAACATTACCTTGATGAATTTAATACATAAACTTATACAAATTCTAATCAGAATATACAGAATAGAAAACGAGAATGCGTTACTATTATATAAGTGTTTTTATTTTGATTTGGACTTCGGTTAATATATGGCAATGAGAATAAAGTCAATAAATGACATTGACATTACCATGCAGAAAGGGACATAAACAGTAAACGTTAAAACCATAAGCAGTGAAAATGGAGGAGATTAAGCTATTGATGATGTAAACAAAAAATACCAAAATTACTTGAAACCTAAATACAAAACCGATGATATGGCAAATTTCCTATCTAGCACTATCTGGCAACTGCTATCACTTTTCTCGCTGTAATAGAATGGGTTACTTTAACTTACTTGGGTGTTTAGTTTTATATTTACGTTACGATAACAAGCAGTAATCTGTCTAATGTTTTATCTATCCCCATTGATAAAACTAAACTTAACGCGTTAGGATTTCAGATTATTATTTGGCCTACACGTCTAATAACAGAGAGTTTACCATCCGTATTGTTACCTTCCATGGCATAATCGCCATCTTGGTCCACGCTGATTACGAATTATGACTATATGAATCAATTTACCTTTTTCTCGTTTTTATTTGCCACTGTCACTATATCATCTGCATCAACATCACTACACATACGTTAAATGTTTTACACATGGTTATTACTGCTATTCTGATTATCTACGGTAAGTCTTGGTTATTCTTACCGAGAGCGCCATTTGGGGGTGTATGTATGATAGCGGCCACCTGTATGTATTATTATGTCTAACTTAGAATACGGCAGTGTAAGGGGGGTCGTAGGAGGGCGTCAGCCACCCCATTAGGTAAGCAGGTAAGGACACAGCTTATAGGTTAGGTTAAAGGGAAAGTTTAGGTTGGTTGATGTCCATTTTTAATGAACGCGTGAGGAACTGGCCGCTGATATACAAAGGCTCTGCCATTTGCCATCTTGGTTGGACCTAGACTTCCAATGGCTGGTGCAACCACAATAAAAACAAG
>NC_090769.1:12810863-12830863 GCF_036898095.1 Palaemon carinicauda | reverse complement strand
TATCTCTATACAATTTCCGCACAATGCTATGCCAACGAAGCCCCTTTAATTCACCAAAGTTGGGAATCCTCTGCCGGTATTTCCCATTCCAGTGATAACATTCAGCTCTCGACCGGAAATAAAATGGAAAGTATTTCGCAGAATCATTTGCATAACAAAAAAGTCATCAGTACATATGTAAAGTTAATAGTCCTTGAAATTAACAGATTTGCACGGCACAATTACTTGAAGCTTTGTATGGTAAAACGCGATAATATTCGCGCACTCTCCTAGCTTATTACTTTTTGCAAGTACGTTTTTATAAATGTTTAAATCTGATGCTATCGCAGAAGAAAAATGTACTGAATAGATGTGACATTTCTTTACAAATAGGATGTTAAATATATACTACTAGAAGACTTACCGTCTTTGGCAATCTCTCATGCATTTGAGTATGCATTCACGTATAAAATTTACTACAACGGAATCTATTCAAAAGCTTTTGAAGTAAACAAACCTTATTTATAGCTGATTTTACAGTTACAGTTCTGAATGAGCGGATAAAAATGCTCGATCAAGGATAAGGCTGAGCTATTGCTTGAGCAGTTGAACGACAAAGTTTTCTCTTTGCTTTCAAGAATTATATACTACTTGGTGTCCACGAATTTTTGACCAGTATTTATGATTTCCATGTTTGAAAAGGAAAGCATGACTCCTTTTGAATATGCAATAAGATTGTGTATAACGCTGCCAGCAATAAATACTTCTGTCTTAGTTTAAAGCTTATTTGTAATGGAGAAATAGTAATGAATTTTGAATATAACTAGGAGAGAAAAATATAGCTTCATTTCGTCCTGGAGAAGCGATGGATGATGAAAGTCCTTCTTTATCAATCCATTCTAAGAATAAAACAAAAACGTAAAAATATTCATTTCAATTCCCTAATATCTCAAGAGGGTCTGCCCCTCTCTTTTATTCTTCTCCTGTACTTCTCTTTCTCCCTATTTCCTTAATCTTTCCCATCCCGAGTACCTGCCTTTGAGCTCTAAACTGGATTGTATCCAGGGGTACTCTTCCTTTCCCCATATTCCCCACTTCCCTATTCTTATTATCATTATTATTGTTAAAGAAAGAACGATAGGATGAACCACTAGGAATGACATTTCAGGGTTGTTGTGGCCTGGTTGGTAACGTCTCTGCCTGGTGTTCGCCAGACAGCTGTTCGATTTCCGTTCAGACTTGGTAGTTCCTTTATTGCCTGCAACCTTCCCATCCTTGTGAGCTAAGGATGGGGGGGGGGGGAGCCTATAGGTGTATCTGCTGAGTCATCAGCAGCTATTGCCTGGCCCTCTCTGGTCTTAGCTTGGGTGGAGATGGGGCTTGGGTGCTGATCATATGATATATGGCCAGTTTCTCGGGCATTGTCCTGTTTGATAAGGCAATGTCACTGTCATTTGCCTCTGCCATTCATGGGCAATCTTTAAACCTTCAAACTATGGAAGTTTGTTCTGTCCAAATGAAGTAGGTCCACAGGTTAAGAACTCGAACTAAATACCTGTTCTGTACCAACTTGTGACGTAATTGATACCTCGTCATATGTGAATGTATCTTTCTTTTCCTTTTGTTTCATTATAGATGAAACGCTGTGGATTTGGGTAATACGATGACATATAGGCAATAAGTACAATGCATCGGTTGATGAATGCCTTATAGATGTTCACTTTAATATTCCTCACTAAAGAAAATGTAAATTAAATGAGAAACTGTGGATTTAGTTAATTCCTTCAAGTTCTATAAACAATCATTAGGAGAGAAGTTGCACTGTTGTTAGCGGAATCATGAGGGAATTCAAGATCAATTTTTTATATACAAAGAAAGTATCAGTAATAATAATAATAATAATAATAATAATAATAATAATAATAATAATAATAAATAATAATAATAATAATAATAATAACGGGTTTTACTTCAGATCACTTTCAGTAAAAATATAACTCTTTCATGTATTACTAATAATTCCTTAAGCCAATGTTAAACTTGACCTGTCTACCACTGTCTTGGGTTAGAGTTCTCTTGCTTGAGGGTAAATTCGGGCACGCTGTTCTGTCTTATTTCTCTTCCTCTTGTTTTGTTAAAGTTTTTATAGTTTATATAGGAAATATTTATCTTAATGTTGCTACTCTTCTTAAAAATTTTAATTTTCCTTGTTTTCATTCCTCACGGGGCTATTTTCCCTATTGGAGCCCCTGGGCTTATAGCATCCTGCTTTTCCAAATAGGGTTGTAGCTTAGCAAGTAATAATAATAATAATAATAATAATAATAATAATAATAATAATAATAATAATAATAATCGTTCTTATTGAATTAGAACTTTCTTGGAATTTCTGATAATGAGTAATTCAGTCTCTATCAATGGCACCAGTTATAATCACCTATGACTTTAGATTAAACCAACCACCTTCTATTGTTGTCCAGCTAACAAGATACTTCATACAAGGACCTCCTATAATTAGTTGTCAGAGATATAACTAATTTAGTGAGATTCCAAACCTTTAGGTGCAATGGGAAATTGATAATTCAACATTCAGACACTGCTATTGAATTTGGTATTAACCTCTACACACTCTACATCATTATACGCATATCCTATACGATACGTGGAATACATAAAGGCCTCTATTCAACTGGGGAATTTCAGAATACCTTTGAAGACCTTCCAAATTGACCATTAAGCTCCTTGTTTGTTCATGTGATTGGCAATGGCATCAAAACAGATAACAATAGGTGTTACAGAGAGATTTCCATGTCACCCCTTTCTGGACGACAGGTGTCTGGGAGTGCGAAAACGGTCAACTGTATAGTTGAATATTTGACCGGTCTCGCGCTCCCGGACACCTGTCGTCCAGAAAGGGGTGGAGTATAAATTTCTCGCAAATACCCGGACATCCATAAACTTATATGAGTGACTGTACAATAGATTACGCCGAACAATGGAATATAGTCATTTATACAATTACTGATATTCTCCATTAGCTCAAAGTTTTGAATGATGCTATATATAGATTCTATTCCGCAGGTGTTTTCCTTACACGCTCGTACACTGTAATGGTATTGCCTTTTTATCTCTCGCTCTCTCCCGCACTGATATTCGAGAAACCTGGTTAAGCTTGCCATCGTATGTTTCAGATTGTTTGAATTCTTGTGACATTGTTGCCCTCAACTGTTTGTAGATAAGCTCGTTGTCTGTTAAATAAACTCCACTTGCATTTAACCTAGCCTCTGTTATTACCTAACAGCTCATCTTGCCATAATTCTGTAAATCATCTATAGCGAAAAATAATTATTCAAAAGCTAATGTAAATTAATATATTCACACCACAAAATCGAGTCGGCAAAATATTTTGCTGTTAATTATAATCTCAAAGCATTTTTATCATGAATAAATTATCAATATAATATTACAATATTTTGATGGAAGCTATGCCCTTAGATTTCATAAACACTAGTTACACGTAATTCTATTGAGGATTGATTGATTTGAATCGTATATTTATAGAATGTATGCTCAGCTCTCGCGAAAGGGGGAGCCAATCAGCCCTGTTATACAACACGGGTAAAAAGCACACAGACGACTCATTTACATATCACACTCTTTAAACGCTGGAAATCAGACTGAATTCGGATTAATTTGTTACATTTCTAAGTTTTAATCTATATTTTCTCTATTTTGAAGTTAAAGCTATCAAGAAATTCTAATATTTTTGGTATTGGCTTTAGTATTTTCTCCTAGGAATTGGACTTAAATATGAAACTAAGGGGTATCTGCTCGACAGCTTGACGCCTCCTAAGTCAGATAATCTTATTTGCCACGCAGCTGGTGCATCCATGATCCATGTACCGCTTGCCATACCAGAAGAGCAATGGGATAATGTTAAATTTCGAGCGAAATGAGCCAAGGTGGAACAAAAACCAGTTGGACTAAATGATTTATTAGTTTATTAAAATACCGCCAAAATTCTCGTCCAGGCAGCATATCACACTCTTTAAACACGGAAAATCAGACTGAATTCGGATTAATTTGTTATATTTCTAAGTTTTAATATATATTTTCTCTGTTTTGAAGTCAAAGCTGTCACGAAATTCTAACATCTTTGGCATTGGCCTTAGAATTTTCTACTTGGATTTTAATAAAGAAACTAAGTGGTCCACTTAACAGTCTGACATGTCTGTTAGTCAGACAGTCAAAATACTTGCCAGAACAGAGAAGCATTGAAATAATGTTAAATTCACAGCGGAGCAAAAACCAGTTGGACTAAATGATTTACTAGTTGAATAAACTAATACCAAAATACTCGCCCACGCGGCTATCGAACCGTCGGACTAGAACTACGGCCCCAAAACTATACGGTGCATTAAAAAAAAAAAAAAAAAAAAAAAAAAAAAAAAAAAAAAAAAAAAAAAAAAAAAAATAATAGTAATAGTAATGGAGATATTGACGAAAAAAAAAGTAAAAGATATCGCATGGCAAAAGAAAATATATATCAGCGGTAAAAATTGTACATTATAAGTTAACATTTAAAAGGAATCAAAGAAATTCATCAACAAATGAGCAGACAAACGCGTAGGAATTTGAAGGCAAATTGATATGAAAATAAAAATAATAATAATTCACTTAAATAGAATTCCAAAACAACATTAAAACAAAACTTTTAGATTTTAAACCCGGTAATAACGAAAAAAAAAAACTAAGAAACTAAATCGGTAAACGAATTAAATTGTTAGGCCCTAGCAAAATGATCCGTTGAATAGTGAAAACATATAGGTAGATTTCATCTCGGGTTCCTAGAACCTTTCTAAATGTGTAGTGGCACAGAAAATGGCCTTCGATTTTCATTATAAGTGATACGCTCAAACGAACTCTTAGAATTTTATTTAATGAGACTAACACTCCTTTTAAACTTGTTTGCCTCTACGGAATATCTCTTCCAATTTAGTTATTAAGAAATGAAGGTTCAATGAAAATGTTCTCCCCGATTACATTTTTTAATGGTTAGTTTACCACGAAACGAGTCTTTCATTATTCATAGCTCTGGTGAATTTTATACCATTTGAAATTAGTAGTTAATGATTCCCTTAAACTTCCTTCCTTCTACTTAGATTCTTTAAGTAAAATGTTAGGTTATTTTTTAAAAGTTTCACTGTAACATTTTTACATTCATTGTGATGTGCACTATTACTCATATCTCTTAAGGCCCCTACACACGATCAATTTTTTCGTCAATTAATTGCTATCAATTTATTGACGACAATGAAATTGAGGAAATCACTGTGCCTACACACGGTCAATGATTTTACTTCAATTTTCAGTTTGATTCATAACTTCGAGATGTAAGCATCTGTGGCTCTAGGAAAAGTGCTTGCTCTGGACACTCCAAAGCCCACACACGATCAATTTTATTGAAGACCCATCAATAAATATCAAAGGATCTTTGATCTCTCAATGAATTGATTCAATAAAATTGTTTCAATTAAACTGATATCAATGTCCCGTACACACAGTCAATTTCTCCATCAATTCATTGACGTCAATAAATTGATATCAATTAATTGACGAAAAAATTTATCGTGTGTAGGGGCCTTTAAAGCATTGAAAACCTGCAATATAATGCATCAATGATTTCATGCAATCGAGTTTAGATACGTTATAATGTCATAAACCTTAAGCTTGAGTAAAGTCAAGATGCGAGAGAACACTAAATCAATCAATCAATTAATTAATCTTGGGTAAGTGTTTAGCATAACAATATCGACATAAAAAGCCATTAACACCCTTTGCTGTATTCTACATTCGCTCCGTACTAATAAGCTAAGAGATTCATCCAAGTCTTGAAAGATTGATCAACAGAGGAACAATAATAAAAAGAGCACTCAGAGTGCAGAACTCCACCACGGCAACTTATTTCTCGAAACCAGCTTGTCTTTCCCAGAATCAATTGTATATAAGCTCGTTGTCTTTTACATATAAAGCTCCACTTGCATTCACCTAGCCTCTCTGTTAGTACCTAATAGCTCACCTTGCCACAATTCTGTAAATTATCTATGATGAAAAATGATCAATAGCTAATGTAAATTAATATATTTACACCACAAAAAGGAGTTGGCAAAATATTTTTCTGTTAATTATAATCTCAAAGAATTATTTTCAAGAATAAGTTATCAATATAATACTATATTTTGATGAAAGCTATAACATTAGATTTCATAAAAATCAGTTACACGTAATTCTATTGAGGATTGCTTGATTTGAATTGCATATTTATAGAACCTGGGGTTAAGGTCAGGGTTAATTCCGTCGACCTTTTGCTCGACCTTTGACCTAGAACTTTCAAAAACGAATCGCTTCCAAAAGTTAAAAGTTGCGGGTTTTAGGTCTCCACTGAGACGATCTATATTATTCTCTTCGGGTAACCATAAGCCAGCAGGGACTATCACTAGCCCCCTCTAACCTCCCCCCCAAAGGCGCCACCCTGGGGAGTACCCTCTGGTAGAAGGTCTCACAGTATTCGCACCCTGGCAGGGACGTGAACTCGGGACCTCTGAAACAGAAGCCCACGACGCTACCAACCTAGCTCAACATTTAATCCCTGAATGTTTTACTATTCTATGAGTAAAATTGTGGCCAGGAAGTTGTTCACAAACAAACAAACGAACAAACAAACTGGCAAAAGGAAAAACGGACAGAGAGGGGTGAAAGCATAACCTCCTCCCAATTTCGTTGGTAGAGGTATCGAAATACGAACACCGCTTCAAAATAGGCGTATTTCTAAAGAATATAAATATGTTATTAGGTTTTTAATATATTTTCGGATAAAAAGATTACTGTATGAATAAACTAACGCATCAAAGAGGTAATTTATTTGAACTGATAGTCTAGATTACCATGTTACTGTCAGTGTCGAAGGCTTCGGGGTTATTAGTTTACTATATACACATATACGTAATTATACACATTCACAGATTTACATAAAATATTAAAATAAGACTTTAAATTATTTGCTAGCCATTAATTCAATGCCATCGATTACTCTTTTATGATGCAATGGAAAAACATTTTACGCAGTTAGAATTATGAAGTAATTGACTTTAACTACATAAACTAATCAATATCATCCATTCTTAATCTAATAAACTTAACACTAAATGTCTTGATTAGTTACACAAAACACGAACAAATGTAATAAAACATAACTACATTCATCATAATACGACACCATCTTTTTGTCATAACACCACACGTGGGTTTTCACTACTTGAAGAGAGTCTTATCCCACTGGCAAACAAACCATATAAATCACAAGAAGAAGAATACTTCATGGTTTTTTTTTTTTTCACCCAAACTTAATATTCAAGCACCGAGTAATAGCTGGGTACGTAGAGTACTATATTCAAGCAACGAGAATTATACGAGTATGTGTGCGTAGAGTACCGCATTCAAGCAACAAGTAATATACGAGTATGTGTACGTAGAGTACCGCATTCAAGCAACGAGTAATATATGCGTACGTAGAGTACCGCATTCATGCAACGGGTAATATATGCGTACCTAGAGTACCGCATTCAGGCAACGGGTAATATATGCGTACCTAGAGTACCGCATTCAGGCAACGGGTAATATATGCGTACGTAGAGTACCGGATTCAGGCAACGGGTAATATATGCGTACGTAGAGTACCGCATTCAGGCAACGGGTAATATATGCGTACGTAGAGTACCGCATTCAAGCAACGAGTAATATATGTGTACGTAGGGTAATATATGCGTACGTAGAGTACCGTATTCAAGCAACGGGTAATATATGTGTACGTAGAGTACCGTATTCAAGCAACTCGTAATAAAACTGTATGTAGAGTACCATATTCAAACAACGAGTAATATATGTGTACATAGAGTACCGTATTCAAGAAACGAGTAATATATGTGTACGTAGAGTACCGTATTCAAGTAAGAGGTAATATATGTTTACGTAGATTACCGTACTCAAGCAACGAGTAATATATGCGTACGTAGAGTACCGTATTCAAGCAACGAGTAATATATGCGTACGTAGAGTACCATATTCAAGCAACGAGTAATATATGAGTACGTAGAGTACCGTATTCAAGCAACGAGTAGTATATGTGTATGCATAGTACCGTATTCAATCTATCACCCGTGTTTTCCCTCAATTCACATATATTGTTCAAACCTCCAGCAGAGTTTGCAATTTTCTAAACGGAAATCATAAAAGTGTAAATATTGCGTCAACTCTCTCCTGACTTGGCTGACACGAACACATGAAACTTTCTGTTGTTTCGACATCGAACACGTCAACTAGATTAATCTATTCTTGGGCACACCCCACAAAGTACAAACCGACTAGCACTGAGGTCAGAAAAACAGGGAAACGGAAGGGAAGTCAACTACAGCAGAAGAGAGAAAAGACAGGGTTGTGGAAAACAACCGAATGGAAGGTAAAACAACATGAAAATTAAAGCAAACTACAACGATAATCAACTAATAAATTTAAACTCTACATAATATCAGAATACTTATAGATTTCTTTCCGTTTCTAATACGAAATATATTAAGCACGTCTTTGACACAAAAGGACCACCAAGAAAATATTTCTCAGTATCGAAAATCAAAAGTATTTTTGTGTCGTCAAAGAAAGCCATTTCCCAAATTCGAGGAAATGGTGAAGTAGCAAGAGAGATTTATTGATAAACTCTACGGGATTCAAATCCATTTCTCATATCTTTTCCTATTGCACTGTGAACTGAAAGCAGTCAGAAAAGCAATTCATCTCCTATTGATGATCCCTTATTTTTTTCTGGTAAAATATTAGGATGATGTGATGATTCTTAGTCTGTATTTGAAATGCAATTTATTATGGCTTCAGGAAAACAGATGTAATTTATCTTCTCCCCTTGTATGAACAACATTAACAACAGTAATAACATGGAAATAGTTACAGTAAATAACTACTATTTTAAGAGCATTCAGTTTCTAGAGTTTTCTATATTTTCCTATCATATAATCAGGAGATAAATTCTCAAAAGGATATAAAAAATATAATATTTTTTTTTTCTCATCTCTTACATGTCGAAGCAACATAGGTGGCGAGCTGTTGATAAAACTATAAGACCAGGTTTTACACAGAGACGTGGAGAAATGAGGTCACCTGAAAACCTGATTCTGAAGACAAGTATTCATTGGATGACTCTTTTTGTTGCTACTTGAGCGCCATAGCTACGGGAGTTGGGTGGGGGTGTTGTGGGGTTACATCTGATGTTTACCCCCACTGACATGGTGTTATGACCATTACAATTCTCTCCTCAACTGCGTGGGTGACTTCGTTTCTCTCTCTCTCTCTCTCTCTCTCTCTCTCTCTCTCTCTCTCTCTCTCTCTCTCTCTCTCTCTCTCTCTGCCTGAAAAGTTTAAATCAATCAATCAATCAATCTCTCTCTCTCTCTCTCTCTCTCTCTCTCTCTCTCTCTCTCTCTCTCTCTCTCTCTCTCTCTCTCTCTCTATCTCTCTCTCTCTCTCTCTCTCTCTATACGGTTTACCATAGGTTTCCACCTTATGATAGTGGGGAAAATTTCTACTTCACTTGGTCTAGCAAAGAATTTCAATCACAGCGTTGTTATTTTCTAAAAGGTCTCTGTTTTTTTATGTAAATATACTATGATGTATATATGTTATGAACTGTAAGATGGTCTCTGTTATTAAACGTTCCTGTACTCATATTTGAATCTAGAAAAGTAGTCGTCAAGGAATTTATGGCTTGTATTTGAATACTTTTACTCTTTATATAAATATTATTTAAGAAATAATCATGAACTTCACTTCCCCTCTTCTAGGGCTTATTTCCAAAAAAGTCACAGACGAAGTATGTCTGTATTACTATGAAAATTAAAAGGAAGGTGCCTAGTTCCATCACGTTGATGACATATGATGCATTGACACCAGTTGGATAAACCAATAAATCAATAAATACTCTATAAACTATTAGGAGAGAAATCTCAGGTGTAGTAATATATAAATCCCATGTCTACTTATATTGGAAACATATTAATTGATGCACGATTTGACTGTAAAAGCCCATTTCTTCCTGCCCTGTGTTCCAAATAAGAATTTAGGATAAAGAAATCGAGATGTTAATAAATTTGTTACAGTATAAATACATGTAAATCAAATGATTATAATAGAGAATTTTACCCTGAATACTTCCATCCTTGATAGTGCTTTACATCTCTCTCTCTCTCTCTCTCTCTCTCTCTCTCTCTCTCTCTCTCTCTCTCTCTCTCTCTCTCTCTCTCATAATTTCAATCATGAAAACAACCTACAACTTATCATTTGCATATAAATTTACGACTCCACAATCTTTACAAATTAGTCATGACGTATAGTCCTATTCACAGAATGATCAGGAATTGTTTAACAGCAGGATACCAAATTATGATTTTAGCAAAGACCAGAGGTTATCTTGGACGGCATTGTAATAAAACGTACCAAACTCTGAACTATAAATCACGTTTGGAAACAATTTGGGATGGCCAACATTTTCAGAAAATTTATGGGTCTAGCGAGTTAGGATCTAAGAAAATCTTCCTCCTAAAGTTTTCTATTATAATTATATAATGTAGTTTCATGTCTATCTCGGAAAAAAAAATAATTTGAGCAATGTATAAAAGAGGTAGCCGTACCAGTTAAGCGAAACTATACTATACTATTATTATTACCTAGGCTACAACCCTAGTTGGAAAAAAAGTTGCTATAAGTCCAAGGGCTCCGACAGGATAAAATAGACCAGAGAGGAAAGGAAATAAGGAAATAAATAAACGATATGAGAAATAATGAACAAATTGAATAAACCATTATAAAAACAATAACAGCATTAAAACAGATATTTCTTATATGAACTATAAAAAGACTTATGTCAGCCTGTACAACATAACAACATTTGCTACAAGTTTGAACTTTTAAAGTTCTACCGATTCAACTGCCCGAATAGGAAGATCATTCAACAACTTAGTCATTGCTGGAATAAAAGTTCTTGAATACTGTGTATTATTGAGCCTCATGATGCAAAGGCCTGACTATCATAATTAACTGCATGCCTAGTATATTGTAAAAGGATCGTTTTTAGAGAGAAAAAGGAGGAAAATTGCGATTTTATTTAACAAATGGCAAAATGGCAAGCGGAGAGTTGTAAGATTTAGTGATAAATATATAAAATAAACATAATTTCAAAGTACTCTTCGATTTCTAAACCCCCAGGTCTTTATGTTTACCAATACTTTATCACTAGAAGTGAAAACTATTCTAGCGTGTAATATGCTATTTCTAAAAAAAAAATCTTTCATTATTTCTATTGAGATCAAGTCATGTAAAATAGTTCAAACTGGAATTCAACCTCACAGAATGCCTGATGATGCCATCAATAGCATCCATGATCCCCCAATGATGATGACATAGACGGCAAGGAAATGGTGGAAATGGGCCGGAGTCTCTGCAGGTACACAATGCGAATTCGAAAGCGTCTAGCTATTAGCTGTTGTCACGAGCATAACTGGACGTTCAGGGAGGAGAAATGGCTTAGGATAACGCAAGACAATAATGAAAGGGGTATTAGGAAAGGCGAGAACGTCATCTGTGAAGGATGTGCTTGATTGACAATGAATGAATGATTTGTGATTATCCGGCATCATAATATCAGTGATCATTGATGCCGATTTATTAACAATTAATAACTAAGATAAAAAAACAAAAAATATAAACAAATTATGAATAACTTAACAATGAAACTTTTAAAACTTAATACATTTAAAAACGAGTAAGAAGGGCAGCTTCTAAAATGAATTTAAAAAGGCCACTAGTATCATAAAAAATGTCCCCTCCAAGAATCTGGGTGAGGATGTACCTGCCATCCTCACCACGAGCTTCAGACAGGAATTGTTCCCTGATACCCACAAGATTGGAATATTCAATAAGTAAATGCCTTACAGTTAGAGGTACCTAACAATCATCACAAAATGGCTGACACCTTTCAGTCATCAGGAACTCGTGAGTCAAACGAGTGTGTCCAATTTTAAGGCGACAGAGGACTGTCTCCCACCTTCTTGGCATATTTTCATACTTCCATGGAGGTATTATTATTATTATTATTATTATTATTATTATTATTATTATTATTATTATTATTATTATTATTATTATTTTTACTTGTTAAGCTACAAGCCTAATTGGACAAGCAGGATGCTATAAGCCCCGGGGCTCCAACAGGGAAAATAGCCCAGTGAGGAAAGGAAAAAAAGGAAAAATAAAATATTTTAAGAACAGTAACAACACTATTTGTAATTTTCTTCATCTTAATCTGATCAACAGAATTCCAGTAGCGTTGCCAAACATCACCAAGAGACTTTTTTATATCAGGCAAAAAGTCATTACTAGGAAACTATGAAAAAAACAATTCTATAGGTGCTGGATTTGAAGTTGAGAGTCATTGGTATGACCGGAAAAAAAAAACTCCTTGATAGAGTTTCATGTCAATTGACACATACTGTGAGAGAGAGAGAGAGAGAGAGAGAGAGAGAGAGAGAGAGAGAGAGAGAGAGAGAGAGAGAGAGAGAGAGAGAGAGATTATACCTAATATTGACAAACAAACAAGCTAATGGTGAAAAAAAGGATCTAATAATATACATCATATAATTTTGAAAGAAACTAATTCATATTTTTTATAATGTATATATTCAGTCAATTGATTTTTATTCCTATCTCATTTTCAAAACTGAATTTTTCACAGACATACTCAGTACACACAAAAAATCATGTACACATTCATACACACACACTCATATATATATATATATATATATATATATATATATATATATATATATATATATATATATATATATATATATACATATATATATATATATACACACACACATATATATACATATATATATATATATATATATATATATATATATATATATGTATGTATGTATATATGCATATATATATATATATATATATATATATATATATATATATATATATATATATATGTACACTTGTGATAATGAGTATACATTAGGAGTATCAATGATAAATCATCATCCATTCCCTCAGTTTTGCAAATAAGAATATTTCAGCAAAACTGTTCAAATTATCTCAGGAAAAATTACCCTTTTAATTCTATTACTACGAATGATCATGGATTAACCAACCTCAATAAAGGAACCATCTTGCAAAGTAAGTTATTTCACGAGGATTTGCATTGCAATGAAATTAAGTGTCGCGTTTGAACTGCAATAATGTCGCTTTCATGTACCACTTCAAAGAAAAATAAGAATAAATTTGTATTTAGATTAATCTAGTAATGTTTTTCTCACGTATTCCTGATTTAATGTATAGGATTCTTGTTTAATTAGGATAGTGACACTAATATAAAGTACAGGGAATATATACAGTATATATATATATATATATATATATATATATATATATATATATATATATATATATATATATATATATATATATACACACACATATATATATATATATATATATATATATTATTATCATTATTATGATTATTATTATTTTTATTATTATTATTGTTATTATTATTATTAATTGCTATGCTACAACTCTAGTTGGAAAAGCAGAATGCTATAAGCCCAGGGGCTCCAACAGGGAATATATATATATATATATATATATATATATATATATATATATATATATATATATATATATATAGAGAGAGAGAGAGAGAGAGAGAGAGAGAGAGAGAGAGAGAGAGAGAGTCAAAGAGAGAGAGAGAGAGAGAGAGAGAGAGAGAGAGAGAGAGAGAGAGAGAGAGAGAGAGAGATTTCTCATTTAAATAACGATGAAATGAATTCATATTTTTTTCTTGGTACATTAAGCTATGATCCTAGTCTGTTAGTGGTAGCGGAACTGAAAAATAAAATATATGCGTGGGAAACATGACCCTTTTTCTCTTGAATATATTACACTTCAAAACAACAACAATATCAAAATGATGATAGCTGAAAGACAAAAGAATGACAAAAGAAAAAATAATTATAGGGCATATGCTAATTCAGAACCATGAATAATCTTAGCTCATGGAAGTCAATTGCCTGGGAAGGAAAATTAATCAGGAAGATCGGAATGAATCTTCTACGAGTCGCATGGATTCAAAAATTTCTTCCAGTTCGTAAAATCATTTAGTTTTGAATACTTCGCTTCAGGGACACAAAGTATCGTGATCTTATTTTTTTATTCTCTGTACAGAAAGTGGATCGTCAGTTGATCAATATGTACAGTTGGACACAGGCATTCAATGTACACCTCCCTCTGAGGATATGCACCGAGTCACATCCGTACTGACCAGGATTAATAGAGTACAGGGTTAGACCGCCCCGTCGTTACTGCGCATATTCGTGACGTCATTGGTAGTAGGATTAATACAAAAAATCCAAAACAATGAAATTAAGTGTCACTATGGGAAGTGCTTGCCCAGACCCATCCTCTTCCTCAACCTCGTGTGGAGAACTCCCCGTTAATTATTCAGGTACTATAGTAGAACTAGTGCTTAGTGAATTATGGGAGTAATTACAAATGATGATAGAAGATGTAAATAGAGAAAGCATAAATGTTGGGCTTAAGAATGTATATGAGCAAAAAATTTTACGAGCAAACTTCAAGCTCATTCGCGGCAGTGCCGATTCTCGTAAATCCCGATGCCTTCCCTTCACTAAGAGACGGGAAGGAAAATGACAAACTAAGAGATATGTCATACATATTGCCACATCTTCACTGGGTCAGTTCACTAAGACCTTTGGTCAAATGCTATTAAATGTTTGAAGATTAGCTTCCGCATTTTACGGGCTGTCCAGGACAAGAGGCCGTGTCATCCTACAGGCATGGCAATCTCACCAAACCGAGCTTCGGCATTCATTGTCCCGTACAATAGCCTTCCGTAAACACCACGGTCTAGGACTCTAGGTAAAATATCTCGACCGTGGTAAACACCGTAGAGAGTCCCCCGCGTCGTGTTCTTCGCCCAGAAGAAAGAGAAATGACATAGCCTACAATGTCTATCAGTTTTTTAAATAGGAAAATGATAATGAAACGTATCACAGATGCAACTAAGATATAAAAAATGACTTCGTTTCAGATCTGCAAGGGAGCAAAGGAAACAGTTAATATTGAATACCTGCTTGTCGGATTAAATATTTGAATAACAGACTGAAACTTTAATTAAGCATCTAATAAAAACATATTGATTCGCGGTATGTCTCTTTACAAACGTGGTATTCTAGCAAGTCAAATGGTTAGTCTAGTCAATGAATAATTAACGAATAATCTCGTCTCTATACTGACTATTTTACTTATTGCCCAATAAGCTATTTACTGCTTGTTGATAAATAAGCTATTTAATGGTTGTATCAAGGATGACCTCCGATCAAAGGGATTAACCGGTGATGAGGTGTGGGACAGAGGTAGATGGAGAAAGCTGGTCAGAAACATCGACCCAACATAAGTGGGAAAAGATGCAGACAAAAAAGAAAAAGAATGGTTGTTGACAAATAAGCTATTTACTGGTTGTAGATAAATAAGCTATTTAATGGTTGTATCAAGGATGACCTCCGATCAAAGGGATTAACCGGTGATGAGGTGTAGGACAGAGGTAGATGGAGAAAGCTGGTCAGAAACATCGACCCAACATAAGTGGGAAAAGATGCAGACAAAAAAGAAAAAGAATGGTTGTTGACAAATAAGCTATTTACTGGTTGTAGATAAATAAGCTATTTAATGGTTGTATCAAGGATGACCTTCGATCAAAGGGATTAACCGGTGATGAAGTGAGGGACAGAGGTAGATGGAGAAAGCTGGTCAGAAACATCGACCCAACATATGTGGGAAAAGATGCAGACAAAAAAGAAAAAGAATGGTTGTTGACAAATAAGCTATTTACTGGTTGTAGATAAATAAGCTATTTAATGGTTGTATCAAGGATGACCTCCGATCAAAGGGATTAACCGGTGATGAGGTGTAGGACAGAGGTAGATGGAGAAAGCTGGTCAGAAACATCGACCCAACATAAGTGGGAAAAGATGCAGACAAAAAAGAAAAAGAATGGTTGTTGACAAATAAGCTATTTACTGGTTGTAGATAAATAAGCTATTTAATGGTTGTATCAAGGATGACCTCCGATCAAAGGGATTAACCGGTGATGAGGTGTAGGACAGAGGTAGATGGAGAAAGCTGGTCAGAAACATCGACCCAACATAAGTGGGAAAAGATGCAGACAAAAAAGAAAAAGAATGGTTGTTGACAAATAAGCTATTTACTGGTTGTAGATAAATAAGCTATTTAATGGTTGTATCAAGGATGACCTTCGATCAAAGGGATTAACCGGTGATGAAGTGAGGGACAGAGGTAGATGGAGAAAGCTGGTCAGAAACATCAACCCAACATAAGTGGGAAAAGATGCAGACAAAAAAGAAAAAGAATGGTTGTAGACTAATAAGCTATTTACTGGTTGTTGACAAATAAGCTATTCAGTGGTTGTTGACAAATAAGCTATTTACTGGTTGTTGAAAAATAAGCTATTTACTAGTTGTTGACAAATAAGCTATTTACTGGTTGTTGACAAATAAGCTATTTACTGGTTGTTGACAAATAAGCTATTTACTGGCTGTTGAAAAATAAGCTATTTACTGGCTGTTGAAAAATAAGCTATTTACTGGTTGTTGACAAATAAGCTATTTACTGCTTGTTGACAAATAAGCTATTTACTGGCTGTTGAAAAATAAGCTATTTACTGCTTGTTGACAAATAAGCTATTTACTGGCTGTTGAAAAATAAGCTATTTACTGGTTGTTGACAAATAAGCTATTTACTGATTGTTGACAAATAAGCTATTTACTGGCTGTTGAAAAATAAGCTATTTACTGCTTGTTGACAAATAAGCTATTTACTGGCTGTTGAAAAAATAAGCTATTTACTGCTTGTTGACAAATAAGCTATTTACTGGTTGTTGACAAATAAGCTATTTACTGGCTGTTGAAAAATAAGCTATTTACTGCTTGTTGACATATAAGCTATTTACTGGCTGTTGAAAAATAAGCTATTTACTGGTTGTTGACAAATAAGCTATTTACTAGCTGTTGAAAAATAAGCTTTTTACTGGTTGACAAATAAGCTATTTACTGGTTGAAAAATAAGCTATTTACTGGTTGTTGACAAATAAGCTATTTACTGGTTGTTGACAAATAAGCTTATTACTGGTTGTTAAAAAATTAAGCTATTTACTGGTTGTTCAAAAATAAGCTATTTATTGGTTGTTGACAAATTACCAACCTAATGCTTGAAATAAAGTCCAACATAATAAAACCATATATATGAAATATATTTAAATTATAATTCTAACTAAAAACCCGAAAGAGGAGATTTTAAGTAGGTGATATTAATTGTCCTCTGTTAATGCCAATAATATATCAATAAATTACTTCTAATATTCTTTCGACCTAAGTATTTTACGAGCTACAAAATCAATTAGAATAGATATGGTAAAAGTTATCAGCATGATTTTATATGTGAATAATCTCTCATATTCTCAATTATAGGGAATAATAATAATAATAATAATAATAATAATAATAATAATAATAATAATAATAATAATAATAATAATAATAATAACAACAACAACAACAACAACAACAATAATAATGATAATAATAATAACAACAACAACAACAACAATAATAATGATAATAATAATAACAACAACAACAACAATAATAATAATAATAATAATAATAATAATAATAATAATACATAAACCACGCTCATTTATTTAAAGGTAGCTAAAAATATATATTTTTTTTTTATTAATAAAAGAGTGATTCCCAAAGATGACACAGGGTGAAGCCTGGCTCCAGAGGACCACTAAATATAATGAGGGATTCAGTTACGTCACGTGAATTCATAATCCTTGAAACCCGAATCAAAATTATAATTAGCATAAGGATATTAATCAATCCTGGGAGTTTGGGAAGGAGGGGAAGGGGGGGGGGGGGGGTATGGAGGGTTTAAAGTATAATAGCTGACATAATCTCATTGCCCCATCAGTAAATTCTCAATTCTTTATTGCTGAATATCATTAGATCGGAAAAGGGGAGGAAAAATACCGTTATCCGATTCCAATGGCATTGTCGGGTCTTTTTTTTCTATTGAATAAAATCCGATACGTTTTAAAAGTCGAGGCTCCTTACTTGATGCTACAATCCGCTTAAAGTTGTTTCTATTATACTTTATACTTCGTACTTTATTCTTCCTTGTTTTGCCTAAAATAATGCACTTTATATATATATATATATATATATATATATATATATATATATATATATATATATATATATATATATATATATATGTATATATATATATATATATATATATATATATATATATATATATATATATATATATATATATATATATATATACATACATACATATATGTGATAAATTTTGCACATTTTTTACGTGTTTTTCATATTCAAATAAGCCATATATATTTTTGATACATTAAATCAGAGCCCCAGGCGAAATCACACAAAGACAAGAGCTTGGCTCCGGCCGGGAATCGAACCCTGGTCGGCAAGCTTGTATAGACAGTGACTAAGCCACTTGGCCACGTGGCTTAGTCACTGTCTATACAAGCTTGCCGACCAGGGTTCGATTCCCGGCCGGAGCCAAGCTCTTATCTTCGTGTGATTTCGCCTGGGGCTCTGATCCCGAGGTCGTTAAGAGAATCCAGACATCAATGTATCAAAAATATATATGGCTTATTTGAATATATATATGTATGTTTTGTGTATGTGTGTGTGCATACAATGTTGGCACTCAAGATTACTTCATGATTACTTACTGGGAACCCGGAAAGGGTATATATATATATATATATATATATATATATATATATATATATATATATATATATATATATATATATATATATATATATACATATATATGTATATATATACATATATGTATATAAATATATTTATATATATATAAATATATATATATATATATATATATATATATATATATATATATATATATATATATATATATATATATATATATATATACATATAAATCCAAATAATTTTACTCAATAGCCTATCTATATATTTATCTACCAGTCGTCTAGTCAATATAGTCAAATCACTATTACAGTCTCCAATATTGAATAATGGTCTGTTGTCAAAGGAAATAAAAATACCCCCCAACCAATTGCTATTACAAAAATCAATCAAAAATTTTATTTCCAATTCGTTACCCTTGATATTTGTAACCAATGAGGCCAAATGATTAATGAACCTCACCAGTGGTACTAATTGCTCTTTAGGCACCTTTTCGGGTAGGCTATTTTCAGAATAAAAACATAGAAAACGGAAAAAATAGAAAACAGAATAAACAAATAGAAAACGGTATTTATTCTTGTCTCATTTCGTTGTACTTCAATTGTATGAAAGTAGTTACAGGAAGGTGTAATTTAGATGATAATATTTTCCATTTTCATTGGGAGAAACAAGTACCAACTCCAGTAAAAGTTTCGATTTTTCATAGAGGTGTTAGTGGTGCTATTAAGCTGCATCTTGATTATAGATGGTGGTCCAATTATGCTAGATAGTAGCCATGTAACCTTTGCTTTCAATCCTTGGCTTCATACGTGACCTTTGGGTCGTAAACACTATAATAAATCCCAGCTATGAAAGTAAACGAAAAGAAACTGTGAAGTCCTCACGATAAAAATAATGAAACTATTGTTTTTCAGTTATAATCAATACATTTTTTTTATTTATTTTCTTTTTATTATTATTAAAAATGATATGATTCTAGCACGCTTGCAACAAGTAAAAAGTTTCTGT
>NC_090769.1:12795863-12805863 GCF_036898095.1 Palaemon carinicauda | reverse complement strand
AAGTTATTAGTGTACACGACCCGTAAAAAATGACGGCTAAATATTTAGATAGACATGCACACACGCACCTCCTCTCACCTCTCACTAGGGGATGGCTACTCCCTCTAACTCCTACCCAAGGATCGGTGAGACTGAGTAGTTATGCATCTGGCAATTCCGCTATACGCAACCAGGAAAATAAGCATATATATATATATATATATATATATATATATATATATATATATATATATATATATATATATATATATATACATACACACACATATATATATATATATATATATATATATATATATATATATATACATATATATATCTATATATATAACCAGAAACTTGCTCTTCATTATATGGGGAGATTCTCTCAAACGCATACAAGTAAACATGTAATGGATCAACATTGGGGTTACAGAAATGTAAATAGATCATCGATTGAGACCCCATTTAAAAAGAAAAAAAAAGAAAATAAAAAAGGATATTTCACGCGCACAAATCTGCAAAAACATACATCATACATCCACATACACACTGCAACCAGAGTAAAACCCCTTGCTGTCTCTAGTCGGAGCTCTCAGGGCAATACACTGCAGCAACATACTGCTGCCGTTTACTCGCTAAGAGTAACGTAAGCTTGTTTAGGTTCTCCGCTTTCCGGTTATTTCCTGTGCCATTTCCTCTCTGTGAAATAGCACTATGGCCGAGTTAAAGAAAGACCAGAAAGATAAAAAAAAATAAAGGATTTTGAAAAGATTTTCTTTCCTCTTTACAAAGTGGAAACTGCATTATTCTCTGGAAAATACGAGGCAGTAAGGTCACGACATCGTCAGTGCGTCGTTTTTCTAAAAATATCTTTTCTTTATAATTAATGGAATGATAAGTAACGTCGAAGAAGAAGAATTAATAATTAAAACTTTTGTGAATGCATAATTCAAAATGATGCATCGCTCAAAAGGAAAATTATTCCGAAAATATTCTTTTTATAAAAATCGCAAGACATCAAAAATATCAGAGTTTGTAAGAATTTATTTCCATGAAGAATAATCTTTGTTGCAAGAATCTAATAAAAAATGTAGTTTTTTACACTAACATCTAAGTTATAAAACTAACAGAAACAGTTATTTTAGGACTTAAGTTAGGTTAGGTGTGTAAAACACAAGTTTATTGGCAACTGTATAACTATACTATGTAACATACAGAAGTTAATAAATATGTGAGAAACACAACCGATGCAATTTGACATAAAAATCGTTATATACAATTACACATTGATGACTCAGCAGGTTGTCTTATAGGCTTTCCCAAACCCCCATCCTTAGTTCACAAGGATGGTGAGATTGCCGACACTACAAGAAACTATCGAGCTTAAGCGGGACTCGAACCCAGGTCCTGGCGATCATCAGGCAGGGACGTTTACAACAGGCCATCACAACTCTAATATTATAACGTACAACCCTCATTCAAATACTCCTCGAACTACAATGCTGAGGATATATCTAACAAATGTTAAATAGGCTTTATCTATTATAACATTTAAAGAAATATCATTATATAAAAAAAGAATTGAGAAAAATGGTTAATTTATCCATTGGGGGACTCGGACAAATGGTGATTAAAATCATTTATTCGAAAAGGGATTATATGGATTAAATACGATCCACATAGGTTTATTTGTAAGGTGAGTGTAATTTCGAAACTTTCACATCTATTTTTTTTTCGTTGCATAATCCAGATATGAAATTATTTATGGGTGTACAACACGTTTTAAAATATCTAACAGTGCAATTCAGATTGGGAAGAATTTAACATTTACCAACCACACATACTATAACAATAATAATAATAATAATAATAATAATAATAATAATAATAATAATAATAATAATAATAATAATAATAATAATAATAATAATAATAATGTCTATTTGTACATGGCTGTGAATAAAAAGGAAGATCACCCCAAATGTAGTCGACCAAGTGGAAAACGAATCTTGTGTCATTATATTTCCAGAAGATATATATATATATATATATATATATATATGTGTGTGTGTGTGTATATATATATATATATATGTATATATATATATATATATATGTGTGTGTGTGTGTGTATGTATGTATGTATAATAGAAAGAGAGAGAGAATTCTCTCTCTCTCTCTCTCTCTCTCTCTCTCTCTCTCTCTCTCTCTCTCTCTCTCTATATATATATATATATATATATATGTATATATATATATATATATATATATATAATGTGTGTGTGTGTGTGTGTGTGTGTGTACGGAGAGAGAGAGAGAGAGAGAGAGAGAGAGAGAGAGAGAGAGAGAGACACATCCCCCCACTCTCTCTCTCTCTCTCTCTCTCTCTCTCTCTCTCTCTCTCTCTCTCTCTCTCTCTCTCTCTCTGTCTTTTAATGGTTTCCTTTTCCAGCCTGGACCCGTTTAATATTCCAGAGAAAATTCGAGTTCGAATTAAAAGCCGTCGCAGCTGGGATCCTCTTTACGTTTACTTATTTCAAAAGCGGCAAAGTGGTTGCTGCTTCTGATTTGCACATTTCCCTGTCCTTGGATGACGGGAAATTTCTCTCTTTCGTTTACACAAGGGAATGACACAATAGTTCAGTCTTTTAGGAATCTTTGTATCAAGGGAATGACACAATAGTTCAGTCTTTTAGGAATCTTTGTATCAAGGGAATGACACAATAGTTCAGTCTTTTAGGAATCTTTGTATCAAGGGAATGACACAATAGTTCAGTCTTTTAGGAATCTTTGTATTAGATATTACTTTATGTTCTGATGTTCTAACAGGGAGTGGTCTGCTAGGGGTTCCACAAAAGGCACCTTGAAACCTACACAGTTAGAAAAAAACCGTAATTTTAATCGGAAGTTCGTAAAAATATACTGTTCCCGGTATATTTCAGTAATATAAAGGCGACCGTAATTTTACTTTACTCTGATATTATCTTTTACGGGTTGTTGACCTTAATATCACTCTTTAACGTCAATATATCCGTTTTTAAAATGGTAAAAATCATGGAATTAATGTTGCCAGACATTTACCGTTTCTTTTTCTTGCAAATTTTTGACAGTGCAGTTACTATAACTATCTCTTGTAAACTGTGAGTAAGCCAATCTCTAACAACAACAACAGCAACGAAGAGAATGGACGCAATAGCCTGTTAGTATTTCTTTTTCTTCTGTTTATTCATTTTCAGAAATGTTTTCTAATATCCTCGTTTACTCATATGTTTCATTGTCACTATTTATTCTTCCGTTGATATCATGTATTTCCAAAAGACAAAATACTTTTAAGCAGGTTTATTCCAATATAATGTCTTTGGTTAAAATGTTCGTTCTTTCACCCTTTTATATTGCACTCGTAGTAGATCTTCTGATATATTGCACTCATAGATCTTTGATATATTGCACTCGTAGTAGATCTTCTGATATATTGCACTCGTAGATCTTTTGATATATTGCACTCGTAGATCTTTTGACATATTGCCCTCGTAGTATATCTTCGGATATATTGCACTCGTAGATATTTTGACATATTGCCCTCGTAGTATATCTTCTGATATATTACACTCGTAGATCTTTTGATATATTGCACTTGTAGTAGATCTTTTGATATATTGCACCCGTAGATCTTTTGATATATTGCACTTGTAGTAGATCTTTTGATATATTGCACTCGTAGATCTTTTGATATATTGCACCCGTAGATCTTTTGATATATTGCACTTGTAGTAGATCTTTTGATATATTGCACTCATAATCTTTTGATATATTGCACTCGTAGTAGATCTTTCGACATATTGCACTCGTAGTAGATCTTTTGATATATTGCACCCGTAGATGATCTTCTGATATATTGCATTTGTAGTAGATGTTTTGATATATTGCACTCGTAGTAGATCTTTTGATATATTTCACTTGTAGTAAATATTTTGATATATTGCACTCGTATTAGATTTTCTGATATATTGCACACGTAGATCTTTGATATATTGCACTCGTAGTAGATCTTTTGATATATTAAATTTTTATTCAATTAAGCTATGCAAAATAAATATGTTTTCTGAGATAGCAGATGTCATGGCCAACTTATTTGAACGGATATTAAGATTCGTCCAACCAAGGTAAGGAAAATTTGAAAACTTATGCCTATGATAGTAATATGACCAAAATTATAATGATTAGGCAATAGATTGATATATATTTTCTATTTATTTATTTAAAAAGAATGAATCTAAACTTAAAGTACCCCAGGTTTCAATATTAATCTGTTAATTTTACATTTTCGTGACATTTTCCTCAAACACACTAATGTATTCAGAAAAAAAGGTAATTATTTTCGCCAAAGTTCTTTAGTCTACAGAAATATATTAAAAAAAAAAAAAAAACGAAACATTAATTGTCTGTTTAAGCCTGAATAACCTCGTGAATTCCATTGCCTTTATTGATATATTTCTACTTAGTGTTTATTACCTATTATGTTTATTACTTAAAGATAAGAAATAATTTGGAAAACTGGATATATATCTATCGCACGTGGTAATTTGTTTGTTTACTCAAATCGAAATAAAACCTGAAATTTAAAAAATGAGAGAAAAATCTTATTTAGGAAAATAAAACTTAAAATTAAAAAGTTGAGAGAGAAAAAGTCTTATTTAGGAAAATAAAACTTATAATTAAAAAGTTGAGAGAGAAAAAGTCTTATTTAGGAAAATAAAACATAAAGTTAAAAAGTTGAAAGAAAAAAATTATTTAGAAAAAATAAAACCTAAAATCAAAAAGTTGAGAGAAAAATCTTATATAGGAAAATAAAACCTTCAATCAAAAAGTTGAGAGAAAAATCTTATTTAGGAAAATAAAACCTAAAATTAAAAAGTTGAGAGAAAAATCTTATCTAGGAAAATAAAACCTAAAATTAAAAAGTTGAGAGAAAAATCTTATCTAGGAAAATAAAACCTAAAATTAAAAAGTTAAGAGAAAACCCTTATTTAGGAAAAATAAAACCTGAAATTAAAAAGTTGAGAGAGAAAATATCTTATTTAGGAAATTAAACCTTAAATTCAAAAGTTGAGAGAAAAATCTTTAGAAAAATAAAAACCTAAAATTAAAAAGTTGAGAGAGAGAAAAATGTTATCCAGGAAAATAAAACAAAGTTAAAAAGTTGAGAGAAAAAATCTTTAGGAAAATAAAACATAAAATTAAAAATTTGAGAAAAAAAATCTTATTTAGGAAAATTAGCTCCCATAACTAGTAAACAAGGCCACTAGCTGGAATTTATGAAAATCTTGTTAAATCTCAGAGAAAATAATAAATAATCCTCAAAGAGATTCAGCACCAATCGTCGTTGTCGTCTACGGCAGATCAAAGGGAACCTTTGTGTGGAAATCTCCTTCACAAAAATGGGGGACAAAAATAATCATGTATTTTTGGTGAGGATAACAGAGAGAGAGAGAGAGAGAGAGAGAGAGAGAGAGAGAGAGAGAGAGATTTACTCATAGCCACATCTCATAAGTTTCGGTATGAACGGGGTTGACAGGTGAAGGTACAACAGTATTTTGCAGTGTATTGTAGGAAATATATATTGTGTGTGTGTGTGTGTGAGTGTGTGTGTGTGAGAGAGAGAGAGAGAGAGAGAGAGAGAGAGAGAGAGGAAGGAAATATATTGTGTGTGAGAGAGAGAGAGAGAGAGAGAGAGAGAGAGAGAGAGAGAGATAGAGGTTTTCATATATCATATGTAAAAATCAATAGAGGCAATTAATTAAAGGTAAAAAAATTTGCAGTGTCACTTTTCGGGAAAATACACGAAAGGAATAAATACAAAGTCATTCTAAAATGGAAGATTAAATATTTCCTTTCATCCCAAAACGAATTTTAGTTTCAAAGCAAATATAAAACCAGATGCAGATCCAGAGCTGGTGAGATACAGTACATTTACACACGTATTTTTCTATTCTATTTTTCAGATCTCTCTCTCTCTCTCTCTCTCTCTCTCTCAGACAAGATATTTTCCCCCTCTCTCCATCACACACACAGACAAGATATTCTCTCTCTCTCTCTCTCTCTCTCTCTCTCTCACAGACAAGAAATTCCCCCCCTCTCTCTCTCTCTTACACACACACAAGATATCTCTCTCTCTCTCTCTCTCTCTCTCTCTCTCTCTCTCTCAGAGAAGATATTCCCCGCTCTCTCTCTCACACAAAAAAAATATTTCCCCTCTCCCTCACAAAATATATTTCTCCCTCTCTCTCACACAGGCAAGATCTCTCTCTCTCTCTCTCTCTCTCTCTCTCTCTCTCTCTCTCTCAAATGATATACAAACTTATCAGATACTTTCATTTGAGGTCTTTTTATTTTTTCTAGCTTTTACTGATAGAGATCACCCAATGTAAATCCAGCTGAATGTTGCGTTAAATTTCCCATTTCCTTATTTGTCTAGTGATTACTAGATGTATCTCATTGCCTCTTGCGTAGACTGAAATATATACACACACACATACACAAACACTCACAAGCTGCATAAATGCACAATCAAAATTGTGTGTGTATATATATATATATATATATACAGTATGTATATATATATAAATATATATATATATATATATATATACATACATACACACATATACAGTATGTATATATATATGTGTGTGTATATATGCATATATATATATATATATATATGTATGTATATATATATATATATATATATGTATATATATATATATATATATAAACACAAAAATACATATACTTCAAACACACACACATATGTTTCGTAAAAAAGGAGAACATTTATAGACAAATTTGGAGGGTAACAATAGTAATTCACGAAGATGAATAAGGAAGCCAGTTCGTAAGGGAACATAATTCTTTATCATATGCTATGTTCGTCTGTATACGATTAAAAGTATGGACATTAGGTGGCATGACTGATACAAGCAAAAGAATTTGTTATTATTTACAGCATAAATAACTACATGGCTTAAAAATGCAAAAAAATTCGAAGCGTTATTTTTCTTATCAATTCAAAGGAGTCAGTTGATAAAAAACTCATCAAAGGACATCTTACCTGATGGCGATGGAGATATAGTTTTGGGCACAGATTTCCTAAGAAGGACCAATGCTATCTTGGACTACAAGCAGCAGCGGTTATTCGTCATGTATGAAGAGAATTGCTGCTTCCGTATCAATTTGAATAATGATGGAAATGAAAGGTCAGATCTGGTGACCGGAGATTTTCCCCAAGATCCAAGCCATTAAGTTTTTTCTAAAAATCTATTAGAAAATCTAAAAAATACAAAAAATCCAAGAAAAAAAAATCCACCCCCCCCAAAAAAAAAAATAAACTACTAAAAAATATAGAAAAAATATTTTCAGCATAAGTTTCAGTTCAGTTTTGAGGAAAATAGTTTTAGTTTACTTTAAAAAATGTAGGACCCATTGAGAGACACCTAGTCAATGCCAATTGGATTCCGGCTTTCAAGATTTAAAGATAATAATCTACAAGATGGACTTAGCACAAGGAAGGAGTCACATTTGTTGTCGTACGCATTCTTCCTTGACAAAGATTCACTTGTACTGTTTGTTTGTCAGGTGAACGAATGCAGGAGAAACCAGGCTGACTTCTTCTAGTATGCTGTGCTACTACTGTATGTGGCTAGCTGGAGTGAGGGAAGTTGGCTGAAACCTATTTAGGTAAAAAGGGGCAACCTCTGGCGCGGCGTAAAAACCCGTAAGTTCAATGCCCAGAACATTGAAATAGGTTTCAATATGCTTTTCTTCCTCTTTCTAGTCAACTGCATAGCATGTGATCCATCATCATAAAACATTCATGGTACACTGATAAATTTTGAATGTTGCGTTTTGTGTGGAAAGGACACCTGAGGAGGATCGTTAGCCTGAAGTTTGGAAAAACTGCCCAGCTCGATGGATTTGTGGCTTAAACCCTCAGCTTAAATGGTGCTTGAGTAACTGAAAAGTCTAGCTCTGCAGAGGGAAGGAACCTGGCTGATTCTAGTATGCTATGTACCTTGATGGGGTGTACAGGACCTTTGTCAAGTGTACAAATGGTCGGATATCTAGATCTATTCTTTCGGATACCAACCATCGGGTGGTTCTGGGGGAATAATCTAGCAGACCGGCTCTGCAGAGGGATGAAGCTGGGATTCTTCTAGTATGCAGACTAGTTCTTGGAGGTTGGGCTAAAACCATTTTGCTAGGGAAAGAAGCTACATCTCTTTGAGGAAGGTATGTCAGGAGAGTTGTACATCCAACAGCTGCAGCTGGAGGGTTCAGCTGACTACATCTCCTAGAGGCTGGAGCGAAAGAACCATTAACAGACCTATCTTAGGACATCAAGTGGCAACCTCTGGCGAGGCTTAAAAACCCGTAAGTTTAATGTCTAGAACAATGAAACAGATTGTAATATGCTTCTCTTCATTCTAGTGAACTAAACAGTATGTCATCAATCATCATAAAACATTCATGGTGCACAGATGAATTTTGAATTTTGGCTACTACTGTACGTTGCTAGCTAGTGTGAGGGAAGCTGGCCGAAACCTATTTCGGTATAAAGGGGCAACCTCTGGCGCGGCGTGAAAACCCGTAAGTTCAATGCCTAGAACACTGAAATAGGTTTCAAATGGCTTCACTTCTTCATCATTTAGCATCAATTATCATAAGACATTCTACTGATGAATTTTGAGTTGTTAAGATGATGAAACAAAGCAGGAAAGGAGGGTCGTGGTAACCAAGCCTGCAAAATTGGAAGTGGGCTAAAACCCACCTGATGAGCCCTTTGGTGCGGGCGAAACCCTCATGGGCGTCATTATGGTAGTAGTAGTGGAAATATTAAGTATGAATGAAATCAATATATATATATATATATATATATACACGTATATATATATATATATATATACACGTATATATATATATATATATATATATATCATATATATACATATATATATATATATATATATATAGATAGATAGTTCTGGTCACTGAGCGGCAAGACGTATAACTACTCGGTCTCTCCCCGTTCCTTGGGTATGGGGAAGAGGGAGTAGTCATACCTTGAGAAAGGAGGGGAAGTGTTTAATTTCTGTACGCGTGTGCGTATATCTACCTAAGTATACTGTATATATCCGTTATTTTTGACGGGTCACGTACACTAATAATGAAATAATAGGCACCTCTGTAGGTTTTAAAATTTAATTACCATTCCTCTGATACCTGTGTAACGGCTCGTCATTGGCAATGTAACCTTGAATAAATCATCTTTTAGGTGAAAAAAAAAAAAAAAAAAAAAAAAAAAAAAAAACACGTCACCGAATATAGCTCAGGATTGGTTTCAATACGCGCCTTTACATAAAATCCTTTATATAAAAAGTTTTAATGATAATCACTTCATTTTGCCTTCAAATGACTCGGATGAAATTCAAATTGTTTTGACGACGTTGCCAGGTGGAATGCATCAGCATATGAAACGGCTTCACCATTAGAATTCAGATGGAGTTCAGATTTCTGCCTTATCATCTATCTCTTGGGGGGGGGGGGGGAAACGAAGCAGCATCACTCTTCGCCCTTGTTCATTTAGTTTCCGTAATCCATTTCTGTTAGAGGATGTTTGATTTGCATACACACCTAAGAATCACGTAACAATATTTAAGCCGTGAGCTTCAAAATTATCTTTGTTGTGGATTAATAAGTGAATTAATGATCTACGCGTTAATGAAGGGCTTTGTCTTATATGCATCATTTGTGTATGAAAGGAACTATAACAAGATAAACGTAAAAATTTAAATATGTACCAAACTGGGAAGGCTTTGATAATGAAGGGTTAATCATCCAGGAATGTGTAAATATTGACTGAAAAAATGAAATAAAGTGGATATTTACATTCTGATTCATGCTGAAGTCAGGAAATGAAACTGAAACCCAGTTTATCTATTCTAAACAGGGAGAATTGACC
>NC_090769.1:12790863-12793363 GCF_036898095.1 Palaemon carinicauda | reverse complement strand
CACAAACCACCCATCGTTAGCTCACAAGGATGTTAAGGTCGCAGCGACCAAAGAAACTAACGAATTTGAGCAGGACTCGAACCCAAGTCTGGCAATTAACAGGCAAGAACGCTACCACCCTGCAACTACAACCCTAATGTTTGCTAATGAGAGGGTAAAAGTTTTTTTTATTTTTTATTGGGAGGTCAAAAAACCCTTCTTAGTTGTCTGAAACTCAAAGAGCATTTACATTGTCATATTTCCCATCACTATATGAATCTGCCACTGCACAATCTATCCTCTACAAATAATCTAATTTTTATTTTCCTTTTCTTACTGTTCTGTCTTGTTTCCCTTCCTCTTGTTTTGTTAAAGTTATTATAGTTTGTATAGGATATAGTTATTTTAATGTTGTTAGTCTCCTTAAAAAAATATTTTTCATTGTTTCATTTCCTCACTGGGCTATTTTCCCTGCTGGAGTCCCTGGGCATATAGCATACAGCTTTTCCAGCTAGGGTTGTAACTTAGCAAGTAGTAGTAATAATAATAATAATAATAATAATAATAAACTGGGCTATTTTCCTTGTTGGAGCCCCTGGGCTTATAGCATCCTGCTTTTTCAAATTAGGTTGTAACTTAGCATGTAATAACAACAACAACAACAACGACAACAACAACAACAATAATAATAATAATAATAATAATAATAATAATAATAAATGATGATGATAATAATAATAATAATAATAATAATAATAATAATAATAATAATAATAATAATAATAATAATAATAATCCTTTAAGATATGCAGTATGGACGATCCCAATTATCTGCTCATTGGAATGTTGGGTATTTTGCAATCGCCGAGTGCAAATAGTCATCTCATCTGAAACGCCTCTATCACCGCGGGAAGATTAAACACCATCCCGAATTTCGAGTGAACCTGCTTGCACCTCAGTTCCTCCGGGAGCCGTCGAGACATTTCAATTTCCATCCAATTTTAAAACCATGGTTGAAACGTGATAGGTAATCACCGAGCTTCTATTTTTCTTTTTTTCTCTCTTTTTGGTAGCATGACTTTATGCTTTCCAAGTGATATATATACTACGTATTGCTATCATTTATCTGATGTAAACACTATAAATCTTGTGTTGGATTTGTGATGGTGTAACATGAAAGTACAACTATTACTATCATTATTATTACTAGCCAAGCTACAACCCTAGTTGGAAAAAGCAAGGGCTCCAATAGGGAAAAATAGCCCAGTGAGGAATGGAAAAAAGGAAATAAATAAATTATGAGAATAAATTAACAAAATATCATTCTAAAAACAGTAACAGCGTCAAAACAGATATGTCCTATATAAACTATTAACAACGTCAAAAACAGATATGTCATATATAAACTATAAAAAAGACTCATTTCAGCCTGGTCAACATAAAAACATTTGCTCCAACTTTGAACTTTTGAAGTTCTACTGATTCAACTATCCGATTAGGAAGATCATTTCACAACTTGGTAACAGCTGGAATAAAACTTCTAGAATACTGTGTAGTATTGAGCCTCATGATGGAGAAGGCCTGGCTATTAGAATTAACTGCCTGCCTTAGTATTACGAACAGGATAGAATTGTTCAGGAGATCTGAATGTAAAGGATGGTCAGAGTTATGAAAAATCTTATGCAACAAGCATAATGAACTAATTGAACTCAAGTTACTTTCCTTTCTACTGAAAATATTATGCTTTAAAAACAAATGGAAATATTTTAACCGAGAAGTTTCATGAATTGAATTTTTTTTTGTGGGGGGGGGAATAGTATTCATAATATTGATACTATCATGATCAGGAAATAGAATATTATAAACAATGTAATTGAAGTTTTAAGATTATTTCATAATTTTTCACGATTCAGAAAAGATAATGCATTACAATGTATTTTAAACTCAGAGCTATCAATATTACTCTCATCCAGATTAAAAGTAGAATCTCTCTCTCTCTCTCTCTCTCTCTCTCTCTCTCTCATATCAATACAGGCTCTTATCACTCTCTAATAAAATAGAATTTTGGTATTTCATAGAACGTATAACAAGACGAGACTAACTACAAAATGACACGAATTTTGATGTTGTTCGGATAACCAATTCATACGATCGAAAGTCGTGATTTCCATCATATGTTATTCATCTGAGAAAATAACTCTCATTCTCAACTTGATTTTATTTGAACTTCTCAAGCTCACCCCTCTCTACCTATTTCTTTTATGGGCATTATTTTTTTTCTCGGGGGGGGGGGGGGGGTCGTCCATCAAATGTTGCATCTGAGGTTGCAAATTTACACGCCATGTAATTAAATCAGTCTTTATATTAATCAGTTCTAGAAAATAGAATTTTCTCTCTTCTGTATTTCCTTAACCATTTATTCTGTTTTCTTTGGCTTACGAACATTCTTCCCAATTATTAAGAGAAGTGGGATAAGGTCATCTTAATTTCTTTTTTATTTCTTTCAACTCCTATTTTTCTC
>NC_090769.1:12779114-12784114 GCF_036898095.1 Palaemon carinicauda | reverse complement strand
GCAGCAGCAGCAGCAATACTAAACTTTCATTTAATGCCTTAATAGTCCTTTTGTTGGAGAATATCAATGTATGTATAATATACTACCAAACCTGATTAAAAACCAATACAAAATTGCTTTTTCATGAACTTCCTGCCATGGGATTAAGCCAGCAAGATTCACATAACGGCGAGGTGTTATATATTTGCCATATTATATCATTAGTTAATAAATATGTAATATAGACAAAAAAAAATATTGAATGCCTAAAATTTAATGAAGCTATCTGTAGAATCATAAAAAAACGATACAAAATATACTCAAACATGAGCTTCACTCATAAAAAACCTTGAGAAAAACAGCCTTACAATTCTACTTTTAATAAACTAAGACATTATATAATAAAAAAAAATCTTGTCTCATCACACGCTTACAATCAATACAATCAGAGTTATATCAAGGCTGTTGGCTCACCGAGCCTTACACTTCTAATTTTAATAAACAAAGACATTATATACTAAACATCTTGTCTCATCACACGCTTACAATCAATGAAAATAAACAATCAGAGTTGGATCAAGGCTGTGGCTCACCGAGCCTTACAGTTCTAATTTTAATAAACAAAGACATTATATAATAAAAATCTTGTCTCATTACACGCTTACAATCAATGCAAATAAACAATCAGAGTCAGATCAAGGCTGTTGGCTCACCGAGGGACTATCATTAATGCCACGCACCAGATATTACACGACTAATAATCGCCTCAAATAACTTCCACCGTGTATACTGATGCAGATTACACATGCACCAGTCGCAGCGGGGAGCTTCCATTATAATGACATAAAACGAACTGTAGTGGAATCAATGATTGGATTAAAATATTGCTCTTATTTTCCAAATTAGGATAATGGCTGAAACTTACTCCATTAGATTTTACGAGCAGTATTCTGTTAATTGTTCATAATTTTCGTTTCCAAATTTGCAGTTTCAGGTAAAAAAAATAAACAAGTATATACTTTTTTTTTTTAGGTGGAGTGTCGGGATAGGTCAGTATAAATCATGGCTCCATTCGGGTAATATCAAAATAAATAACATTGAGGTAATTCAAATCACCTTTTTCACAAGTATATATATATATACTCTTTTTTTTTTGGGGGGGGGGGGGGGTGTCGGGATAGATCAGTATAAATCATGACGCCTTTCGGGTAATAGTAAACTGAACAACATTAAGGTAATTTCAAATCACCCTTATCATTAAAGAATATTAAGTAAAATTTATGAGAATTTAGCATTCCTCGATAAATGTTCGACTCAAAATAACTGAATCACGAAGTTTGATGTGACGTCAAGTAATAACGTTCGAGAAATTTTTCACATGATCTGCTCCTAATCAAAGTTCAAAATTATTAAAAATCAAGATCGTGTATCTATAACATGTTTATGTAGTCAGATATGAGGCAATTTTTTTTTTCTCAAATTGATAATTTCAGGATGACTGTGCAAATATATTTATCACGAGTTAGGTAACTTATAATTATATCCTTACTATCCTTTACGAAAGTAGATTTTAACAGCTGCCAATAAATAATTAGTGACAAAGAATAATAAAAAAGAAATCATGCAAATCTTATAATGGAATTGGAAATACAAAACCAAGAATATCACAACTAACCTTCTCGATGACATACGATCAAAAAACAACTTTCCTGAAAAGAAAAAAAAAGAAATTCGTAATCGAATGGGAAAATAAACTTTAATCATCGATTGGTAAACATTTCGTAGTGTGCGTAAATGTTTTTTTTTTTTTTTTTTTTTTTATTAAAGACGTTGCATGATTATTTCTACGGAATCAAACAGCCCATCTATCCCAAAATCGACTTCTTCTTAAGTATGAGATTCATCTGTAAAGAACTCTTGTTAACATAGTAACTATCAAAATCTAAAAAATTAAAACAATTTTCCAAATTCGGTTGATGTGTAAAATTTGCATCTTGAATGTAAATGCAATGTTCAGTTGTTCATGAAAAATTAGGCATTATTCTATTTCATCATAAATGTTTAACAACAACAGTAAAGATAAAAAGAATGCCGTTATAAGCACACCTCTGGTATATAATCCCTGGCAACCTAAAATGTTTAAAACTTTTAGAAAAGCACCAAAATTTACAATGACTTTGACTCTCAGTCGCGATTATTATACAAACAATATATATATATATATATATATATATATATATATATATATATATATATATATATATATATATATATATATATATATATATATATTGATTAGAAGCTTGAAACCCCAAAATAAATTCTCTCCAGGGTGATAACATTCAAACAAAAATAAATTCTAACATTCGGGGTCAATAACCTTAGATGTCAGGATGCCAGATAACTTATCAATCAATCAATCTAACGAGCATAACACTTCACACTTGAAGCATTTGCTCATCTTTAAGTCGACAGAGGCTAAATCAAGTAAGCCTCGAAAAGCAATCCGTCGCCCGCAGCAAGGCATTGAATCACTATTCTACATGCATTCCCAAAGGAAAGCAGACCTCAGGCAATATTTCCCTCTTCGTCTCCAGGATGAGAAAAAGAGGGACACTTGAAATGAAAACATCGTTCCCCGGCCGAGGGAAATTGCTTCGTTGTGAAACCCGCTGTCATAAGTTTGATTAGTTTCCCTTTGTCTATAAATTCTACGAGTCGGTTTCCCCCTTTTGGATGCTTGGGGTGATAACCCTAAGGGGGAAAACTGGCCGGGTTAACACGATTTCTCTGGATCTTCATTAAGGATCTCTCTCTCTCTCTCTCTCTCTCTCTCTCTCTCTCTCTCTCTCTCTCTCTCTCTCTCTCTCTAGTTTATAGTTACTATCATGATATGTTACTGCCTTTGTTGCTTCTTACAAATCAAATCAACTTGCTTAAGTTAAAACTCGGTTGAACTCGATAAATCACTATATTCATGAAAGCAAAATGTCCAATAAACAAAAGATTACCATTTACAAGATCAATTATCAAAGCATGGATCAAACAGAAAAGAGAAATGATATGAATTATGCAGCGTCAAAACAAAAAAAGAAGACCTTGTCAGTTTTATCATTTCCACTTTAAGCCCACATGGGTCTTTGGAAGACCATTGCCCTGCGGCAGTTCGTCGTTAGTAGCAAGGCGCCTACAAGCTGTGAAGTATTGCACTTCCTGGACGACCCAAGAAAGAGAAGAAGAAGAAGAAGAAGAAGTATTGCACTTTCTGGACGACCAAGAAAGAAGAAGAAGAAGAAAATAGAAGAAGATGATGATGAAGAAGTATTGCACTTCCTGGACGACCCAAGAAAGAGAAGAAGAAGAAGAAGAAGTATTGCACTTTCTGGACGACCAAGAAAGAAGAAGAAGAAGAAAGTAGAAGAAGAAGATGATGATGATGAAGTATTGCACTTTCTGGACGGCCAGGAATGACAAGGAGAAGAAGAAGAAGAAGTATTGCACTTTCTGGACAACCCAAGAAGAAGAAGAAGAAGAAGAAGGAGAAGAAAAAGAAAAAGAGGAAGAAGAAGAAGAGGAAGCAGAAGAAGAAGAAGAAGAAGAAAAAGAAGAAGAAGAAAAAGAAGAAGAGGAGGAAGAAGAAGAAGAAATGCCAGGTAATACCTTTCCTCCATCTAGCCTAAAGGGAAAAAGGACACTTAAAGAAAAAGTTGGTCTCGGCTGCAGCATTGCTTTTCTCTATTTCGAGCGACGATGGCGGCCACAAGTTTGATTAGTTTTTCCTTTGTCTCATAATTCCGTCTCTGAACTTCCGCTTCTGGACGTTTCTTGGTTGAGGCTTGCCTCGAGAAAAACTGTAGAGCCGAATATAATTACGAGTGGTCTTCATTAACTCTCTCTCTCTCTCTCTCTCTCTCTCTCTCTCTCTCTCTCTCTCTCTCTCTCTCTCTCTCTCTCTCTCTCTGACTAAATTAAGGTTGTAAAATTGCTACTTTCTCATTTAGATAATTTTCGTTTATCATTTAAGGCCTTTGCGCTGAATGTGAAAAGTTTAAGACTGAAGCTCCATTACAAAATAGTGCAAACAATAAAATTAAGCCATCGCTCTCTCTCTCTCTCTCTCTCTCTCTCTCTCTCTCTCTCTCTCTCTCTCTCTCTCTCTCCCAGCTATTCTGACTAAATAAAGAGCGTAACATTGTTACTTTCTCATTTAGATATTTGATGTTTACTATTAAAAACCTCTGCTCTGAATGTGAAAGATTAATATGAAAGCTCCATTAGAAATTAGTACAGAACACAAAATTACGTTCTCTCTCTCTCTCTCTCTCTCTCTCTCTCTCTCTCTCTCTCTCTCTCTCTCTCTCTCTCTCTCTCTCTCTCTCTCTCTCTGTTTGCATAAATAATTGCCATTGTAGCTTTAAAGACCACCCATGAATGGCAAAGATAATGTACAGTGACAATGCCCTAGAGACTGACCATATATACATATGATCAACATCCAAGCCCCCTCTCCACCCAAATTAGGACCAGGGAGAGCCAAGCAATGGCTGCTGATGACTCAGCAGGTAAACCTTTAGGCTCCCGCAAACACCCTATCCTTAGCACACGAGCGGGACTCTAACTCTAGTCCGGCAGATCACCAGGCAGGGACGTTTTCCATAGGCCATTTGTTTTATTCTCAGTTTAATTGTTCAACTTTAATCTCAGGAACACCTCAGACGTCACTCTATCTATACAATAACTTTATCTCATAAGCAAATAATTAACCACTTGAGAAATCAGATGGATAATCAAAACATCAATCAAACATAGAAGTAAAATCATATGTCTGTTAATTTCAGTTGGAATCTGACTTGAGACGAACCTTAAGGAATAAGATTTAACTCACATTAACCCGTTCTTCATTTGATGCATCCAGAAATGTATTATACATTTTCATTTAATTTTTTTGCTTTCATGTTCTCATAGGCATTATGAAGAACACCACCAGACCCAAATGAAACCGTTATCAGCAGAGAACAGTT
>NC_090769.1:12756614-12766614 GCF_036898095.1 Palaemon carinicauda | reverse complement strand
TGTAGCAACTTCAAATTTTCTAATGGAATTCATACCTGATATATTACTTTCATAGCTGACCTATTAATAAATGATAATTTTGAATATAGCAGCTTCTCGCTTTAATACTGAAATATCGTAAGAGACGTGAAAATCAGACATCAACAGTTACATCTCTTTCGACTGAAAGAAACTAAGTTACTAAGATTTTATCAAATTCGTTCAAACCCTCACAGATTTAAAGTATTATTTTGTCCTTTTTAATGAATATTCTTTTTTATACATGTTTTAAAAACCTTCTCTTATAGATATTTTAAAGTATATATTGTCTTTGTCTCTCAAACGGCTTTCTAAAATCACGTTCTATTTTTCTTTATATTATCAGCTTTCCATCCTGTATTTTCCAGTCTAATATCACAAGGTACGCCACGGGAGTTCATCGGACAGGTGACCGCCAGACTGGGCTTAGAGTCCAGCTCAAACTCGTTAGTTTCTTTGGTCGCTGTAAACTCACCATCTTTGTGAGCCAGAGATGGGGGGTTTCGAGGAGCAGCCATTGCCTGACCCTCTTAGGGCCTAGTTTGGGCGGAGAGGAGGCTTGGGCGCTGATCATATGCATATATGGTCAGTCTCTAGGAAATTTTAAACTGGACATGCGCTTGAGTATTCCAGTCAAAGGATTCGATTGGCCATGAGTTTTCAACCATGATTGCGATTGCATATACCTGGAGTAATAAACTAATTTATTCTAATTTGATTTGAGTTAATATCACCGATTCGCTCATAGCTGACAGATTATGTGATTAATAGAACCAGTTCATGGAAATCGGGAGATTCGAAGTTCATCATGGCTGTGGTAAATGTTTTTCGACACAGTGTGACATGCGTTAGGATTGTTGAGTTTAATGTGACGGAAATTCTAGAGTCAATTAGGTATGAGTTAATAATGATTATGATTGATAGAGTTAATAATGATTAGGATTGATACATAACCATAATATTTGAGGATTTATAGACTGCTTTTCTCTTTCGACTAGTGTTTATATTTAAAAAATAAGGGTCATTAATAAATCTCGATGGTAATGAATGCACAGTTATGATAATTATTACTGATTGTAATTAGTAGAAAAATTAATAATTCCTTAGACCTGAAACCCTCTAAAACAGAAAAATTATAAGAGTATTATAAATTTGCATCCATAATTCATTATCTTCCGTAAAACAACAATAGCAATATTGGCCTTTGTATTTCTATAATGGAAGTATTATAAAATCAACATTATCAGTTACCTAAAAACACATATTTTTCTTAAAAAAAAAAAGCGCGTCTTTCCTAACCTATTCAGGGGAGTCCACCAACGTCCAACAGAGATAAGTGTTTGAATCGGTTCAAAGAGAAACGGAAAGCGCAATATTTTTTTTTTTTTTACAAGAAATCGGCAAAAAATACCGTTAAAAATAAATATAAATTTTCATCTCTCATTGAGAACGAACCAATATTCGGAAGTGGATGGCCAGCCCGTTAACAGTACGGCCAACAGATAAGTTAAAACGTCTTTGATGACCTCTGTTAGTTCGATAGGGTCCTTGCCCTTCACTTCCGAGTACCTCCGAAGGTTTTAAGGTTTAAAGGTCACTCATGAATGGCAGAGGCAAGGGACAGTGACAATGTCCTAGCAGAACAATACCGCAGGGGCTGGCCAGAGGAAAGGGACAGTGTCAATGCCCATGCTAGTAGGACAATACCCCAAAGACTGACCATACATACATATGATCAGCACTCAAGCCCCCTCTCCACCCAAGCTAGGACCAGGTAGGGCCAGGCAATGGCCGCAGATGACTCTGAAGTTAGAGATATAGGTTCCCCAAAAACCTTCATCCTTAGCAGTACCGATGAAAATTAGTAAAGGATAGTAAACTAAACCGCCAGCTTTAAGGATAGGAATATTTTGTTAAACTTTAAAGATTATTAAAATAAAGCAAATTAATACATCAACTGATACCAAAACAGCCATAAATACACCACAACGTAGAGATTAAGATGTCACAATAATGTCTCCTTCAGGTCGAGAGAGAGAGAGAGAGAGAGAGAGAGAGAGAGAGAGAGAGAGAGAGAGAGAGAGAGAGAGAGTCATGTTGATAAGAACTTATGTGAAAAAGATGTCGAAATGAAAAGAGCCACGATGAGGAAGGCAGTGAAACTTCACGAGGGAACAGAAAGTTTAGCAGACGAAATCAATTTCGCCGGCGGCGAATTTCTCCTTTCATTCCAACTTTCACACAGACTATTTTCGTGAAGGGCCTTTCATATCTTTATTTCCAATTCCTTCCAGTGGAATCTTTCTTTTCTCTTCTACTTCGAATATTCTGGTGGCTTTCCATGGTAATCTATAGTTGTATGAATTCTATGAGCTTACTACTTAATGTAAGAATTGGGTCATGTATGAATTTTGTGAACTTACTACTTAATGTAAGAATTAGGTCATGTATGAATTCTAAGAACTTACTCCTTAGGTCATGTATGAATTCTATGAACTTACTCCTTAATGTAAGAATTATCTCATGTATAAAGTCCATGAAATTTACTCCTTAATGTAAGAATTAGGTCATGTATGAATTCTATGAACCTACTCCATATTGTACGAATTAGGTCCTGTATGAATTCTAAGAACTTAATCCTTAATGTAAGAATTAGGTCATGTATGAATTCTATGAACTTACTCCTTAATGTAAGAATTAAGTCAAAGGCTCTAAATCAAAGAGAAAATGAAAAAGTTAACGATTGTCAAAATTGGATGTTCTTCCCAATACCGATATTCCGGTAACAGACTGGAGGAATTTTATGAATATAAAAATATTCACAACGGACTACTCATTTAAATGATAAACATTCTGCGGATATCAATGAAAGAGTAACGATTTGTAGTTGAAGAAATCGCATTGACATTGTATATTGGAAAAAGAAAAACATAGATTATCAAGGAATATATTGTAATACAAAAGACAATATGCAGAGAAAGTCAATTTAATACTTGCAGATAGAACTATTATTGGTCAAGATAAGGTAAAATACGCAAACAGTCAGTTATAACGGCGATAAGATATAAAATTTCTCGAATGTTTTATTCTATTTATAGGGATAAATCACAATTAACAAAATATGAACTCAAGAGTTTTTTACTTAATGGGGTAAGGAGAAAAAAATATCCTCTGCATTTATAAATAGTTAATGTGGAGGATCCAAATATATGAGTGTTACAAATAATGGAATTGGAAATGGAAATGAAATGGAAATGGTAATAATAATAATAATAATAATAATAATAATAATAATAATAATAATAATAATAATAATAATAATAATAATTGATATTATCCTTATTGCTATGGTTTTGAAACGTGTCGGAAAACTAGCAGGTTCACACAAACTTATTGACCTTTCAAAAAAAGAAAAAAAAAAAGTTCGCATGCCTCCAAGTAAGAATGCAATCAATCATTAACGTAACTATTCAATGAAGATTGTTGAGTAATTCCAACCCCTGATGGAATATTACAAGACACTCGTAATATCTTCCAGGAAGCTGGAATGTCTTGATTCCTTCTGCCTGTCATTCCACGGAGAAATCTACTTTCCTCAAAGTGGTTAAATTACGAGCGCTTATCGTCCCAGGGAACAAAAGGTCCATTATTACTCATTCGGTTTCGTTATTTCTTATATACGAGGAAACTTACCGAGTTTCGTTATGGAATATAAAAGATAGTTTGACCTTTCTCATTATAACGTTTGACCTTTCTCATTATCCTAATTACGAATAAGATGGAGACTGGAATCAGTATAGAAATATATATTACAAGGCCTACATAATTTCTCACTTCACGTTATGGAAATGTATGCAGCATAGGAAACTATACACATCAAAATTTATATTTTTTTAAGATACGAAGCTTATACATTACGAAAAGATTCTCAGATTTTTTTTTCTTAAAAAAGCATTAGCGTTGAATATCAAGCACAATAGATTCTTTACAGCCTGATAAAAATGAGGAACGAAAAGTATAGAGAGAAATGCAGTAAACATCATGGGTTTTAAAATACACGGCTTTATGATATTCAATTTTCAATAATCTAGTAAGGCATTAAGTTTCTTAGTTATATATATATATATATATATATATATATATATATATATATATATATATATATATATACACACATTCTTTTTTCCGGTCACGGGCACCGGTATTGCCCGGTGTTTAGCTACTCGGTCTTTTCCTATCCCTCCGGTAGGCAGTAGAGAGAGAGAGAGAGAGAGAGAGAGAGAGAGAGAGAGAGAGAGAGAGAGAGAGAGAGAGAGAGAGAGAGCATCCATGCCCTGGTGAGAGAGGGTACCCCGAGAGGTACACTGTGTGCGCACGAACGTGTGCGTGTCTGTGCATATGTATACCGAAATATTTAGGCAGCATTGTTGACGTTTCGCGTACACTAGTGTATATATATATATATATATATATATATATATATATATATATATATACACACGCACACACACACACACACATATGTATATATATATATATATATATATATATATATATATATATATATATATATATATATATAAAGTGGAAGAGAGAGAGAGCGGGAAGGCATCGCAATTATGTATGTGGATCGATTTACGTTTTTTGTACTGGGAAACATTTCCTCTAGTTTAAAGGCTTACTCACTCTCTCTCTCTCTCACTCTCTCTCTCTCTCTCTCTCTCTCTCTCTCTCTCTCTCAACGAAAGAGCCACTAATTGAAGTTTATAATTTAAATGTTTTCCTCTTTTCTTCCCGGGTCGTCACCACATTTGTCTTTCCAGTCGCTGCAATTTCCAGTGGGCACAATGTTTTCCGAGATCCCACGCACCGGCAACTCTTCTCTGGAAGCGTAAAGTCTAATAAATTCTTAATCCTGCCCCCCTTGTGCCTTGCCATAATTAGGAGTCATTGCAAAACGAGTATTGCCGCTCCAGTGTCCCTCGCCGGTCTTATTACACTGGCTCTCACACAGCACTAAGTTTCAATTATTCTCTCAATTATGGCGTGCGCCAGCAGATGCGTTTGATGTCTTGTCTCTAGCTGCTATTGTCTGTGTCGTTTGAGATTATTAATCCTGCGATTTGATATTCTCTTCTCCAGGGAGGGGGGGGGGGGGGGTTAACAGAAGGGAGAAGTGCGTAGCATTTGACTGATACTTGGGACTGAATGAATTGCCTCTTCGTTTCGTCTATTGCTTAATAATATTCAGGGTTTCGGAATTACGTTTAGGTGCAGTTGCTCAATAAGTCTGTTTTCTTATTTTAGTTTAGATGCCATGTTTTAATGGAATGATTATTAATGGGGTATTTATTATCTCTTAATAAATATAGTTCTTTCTGGTGGTTTCAAATAAGTATTTTACATTAAAATTTTCTGCTTCTTTCCCCTGAACATTAGATCATTGAACTTACTTAAACTCTGACGAGGAAAACTATTATCATTATTATTATTAGCTAAGCTACACCCTAGTTGGAAAAATAGGATTCTATAAGCCCCAAGGCACCAACAGGGAAAATAGCCCAGTGAGGAAAAGAAATTAAAAAACAAACTAAACGAGAAGTAATGGACAACTAAAATAAAATATTTTATGAACATTGAATTAAATATCTACTAAAATAAATATACAGTATAATTATCTATGAACCATGACATTGCATTAACAATCTTTAATGTATTAGTAATCCATAAATCTCCCTTCACAATTTACATATGGCAGATCTATTTTAACATTGTTACCTATCTAATGTTTTATATTCATTATTCGTTGCTTCGCATATAGTTTATTTGTTTTCTTATTTCCTTCCTTACTGGGTTATTCTCCCGACTGGACCCCTTGGGGTTATAACATCCTGATTTTCCAATTAGTGTTGTAACTTAGTTTGTGCTAATAACAATAATAAATAACAATAATAGTAATAATAATAATAATAATAAATAATGATAATAATAATAATAATAATAATAATAAATGGGTCTACCTCGGGAATAAAATATAACAATGAAATATTACCTCATCAAACAAAGACTTCTCTCTAATCAAAAATATAAAAGTCTGATGACAAATTTATGGTTTGATATAAGAAAAATCTAAATGAAACATAGATACATTTTAGATACAAGCGATAGTATGCAAATACTTTCCGATATTTTGCAATAATTCATTGTGGGGAAAAAGTACTGACGGATTGCATCGTCTAACTGGCCAATATCTCTCTTTGTTTGCTGGTATTTAGGAGAGACATGGAAGCCTTACGTATTAAAGAGAAACCGATATTTTGGTTATCTTTTATGTAAGGTAGCCCCCCCCCCCAAAAAAAAAAAACTTTGAATCATAAAAAGGTCTAATTCTTTGGTACCTATTAATTATTACCAATAGAAGATGAAATACCTACATCATTAACTTCTCTTGTTGTATATTGATTTCTTTATTTCCTTTCCTCACTGGGCTATTTTTCCCAGTTGGAGCCCTTGGGCTTATAGCATCCAACTTTTCCAACTAGGGTTAAAGCTTACCTCCTCCTCCTCCTCCTCCTAATAATAATAATAATAATAATAATAATAACAATAATACTAATAACAACAACAACAACAACAATAATAATAATAATAATAATAATAATAATAATAATAATAAGGTGTGACATTTTATCCTCTTTAATGAATGATATCAGCAAAATGACTTTAACACCGATGACTACTCTTTATACCCCGTTCTATATCTTGCTCAAGAAAATAAAAAGTTACACCCATTTTCTAAATGTTAACAAACGGTTAGGGTTGTGGTGGCCGATGCGGTAACGTCCCTGACCGGGGTTCGAGTCCCGCTCACACTCGTTAGTTCCTTTGGTAGCTGCAACCTCGCCATCCTTCTGATCTAAGGATGCGGGTTATGAACCATATATGTCTATCTGCTGAGTCATCAGCAGCCATGGCCTGGCCCTTCCTGGTCGTAGCTTGGATGGAGAGGGGGCTTGGGCGCTGATCATATGTATATATGGTCAGTCTCTAGGGCATTGTCCTGCTTGATAGGGGCATGGATAATAAGAAACTATGGAATTGGACGAAGATGAAAAATTTGTCTCAAAACCAAATATATGAACACAAGAAAAAATAGTAGTATAAAATACGAGATTAATGTAAGCTTACGTCCTTGTTTAGTCAGTGTTTAAGGTAGAGGAAACGAACAGAATCCAAGAATATAGAGGAAGGGCCACAATCAAATAATTATCCTTGAGTAAAAATAGATAAAGGCAACGCTGCTTTAGACTGATATTTTATGGTTTTAAAGTTTTCAATAATACTACTACTATTATCATTACTATTATCATGATTTTATTAATATCGTATATATCATCAATAACCGGCATAATATTCGTTTCACTGGAATTATTATTATTATTATTATTATTATTATTATTATTATTATTCACTGTGTACATACTACCATACATAAATCTTTCACTTGGACACTTACAACCTATTAAACAATATGCATCTGGATACTGATCCAACCTTAGCAATGAAGAACCTTGACATGTGAATATTTCCAAAACAAGCTGGCTACCTACGAGAGATCAAACAAATGCATTACTCGCGTCTAGCTACTAAGATTTATGAATTATTATTATCATTATTACAAGCCAAGATATAACCCTTGTTGGAGAAGCAAGATGCTATAGGCCCAAGGGCTCCAACGGGGAAAAATAAACCAAGTGAGGAAATAAGGAAATAAATAAACAACAAGAAAAGTAATAAACAATCAAAATCAAATATTTTAAGAACAATAACACTATATTAGATCTTTTATAAATAAACTATAAAATTTAAAACCAAACAAGAGGGAGAGAAATTAGATAGAACAGCGTGCCCAAGCAAGAGAACTCTAATCCAAGACAGTGGAAGGCCATGGGACAGAGGCTATGGCACAAACCCAAGACTAGAGAACAAGGGTTTGATTTAAGAGTGTCCTTCTCCTAGAAGATTACAAAAGAAAGACAGCTTATGCTTAGATGTACAGTATAGATAATTGACACCGAATTAGGAAAACAGGTTTTAACTAAAGAGATTACTGGACCATTAGTACTACACGGATATGTCTATAGTATTCATAAATAACCTACTGTGACGAGCCAAGAGAAGGTTGTGACTCAAAGACAGGATGAGAGCAACTGAATGAGTTTATTATAGAACACTCTCCTTTATATACAAAAGCTCAAGGCAACAGGAAATTTCCTGTTCAAAATCGACACCGTTACCGATGAGAAAAACAGACATGTTTTTTCAGGTTCTTTTTAGTGCGAGGGGAGAGTGAAGATACAATCATAATATATACACAAAATAAACTATGTACGATCATGTGACACACGGTTGGTACACTACTGAGAAACGTTTGAAAAAGGCATCCTTCTTTCATTAAAGAATTGTGTCCAAAGGAAAAACTTCTGGAAATTCTTTAAAACAAAGATTTGAACGAAACGTAATCACGGGTATGATGGCCGACTGCCTCATTCATTACATATTGAAAACTGACGTCACAGAGGTTATAATCCGATCCTGCGGAGCCTCTCCCAGTGCGTCATATAATCAATCAATCAATCAAAGTCTCTCTCTCTCTCTCTCTCTCTCTCTCTCTCTCTCTCTCTCTCTCTCTCAACTTATCCATCCCACACAGCGTCGGCTGGACATGCAACAACAACTCCATTGAAAAAAAAAAAAAAAAAAAAAAAAAAAAAAAAAAAAAAAAAAAAAAGTCCAGAAGAATAGTTATCATACACTGTTGAAAATCTGTATAAAAAAACGGTTAAAAGTCTGGCAACATTTATTCCAGGATTTTTACCGTTTTAAAAATGGTAACACTGACGTAAAAGGTTGATAATACAGTCACCAACCCGTAAATGATAACAACAAAGGTAAAATTACGGTCGCCTGTATTTTACCGAAATACGGTTCCGAACAGTATATTTTTACGGAGAATTTTCGATTCAAAATTACGGGTTTTTCTAACAGTGTAACCTTCATAAGTTCGTGATTTACCTAACGCGTGATCATTGCCAGGCGCTATTTCGTCATTCAAATGACATTGATACGTGACATGAATCAAATAATTCTGACGTCAAAGACATATTTCCCTCAGGGACATGGAGGCGAACTGATAAAAAATATTGGAAGGTAATATACTTGATAAAGATGGCGAGAAAACTTCATGGCAGGGGAAGTGCTAAACTTTGACAAAAATAAACTTTTTTTTTTCACCAGGAGAGAGAGGTTTTGATTGTGTTTGCTGTGACTCTTTCTCAATATTTTAATGTAGCTAGTTTATCTTTAAGTTTACAGACTATTATTAGTAATTTCTATTAGTTACTGGGATTTCCAGTGGTTTTGGTACACTGTTAAAAATTTGCATTAAAAAACGGTAAAAGTCTGGCAACATTTATTCCAGGATTTTTACCGTTTTAAAAAATGGTTATATTGACGTACAAGAGTGATTTTAGTTACCAACCCGTAAAAGATAATAACAAACTAAGGTAAAATTACGGTCCCTTGAATTTTACTGAAATAAGGTTGAGAACAGTATATTTATACGGATAATTTCTGATAAAAATTACGGTTTTTTTTCTAACAGTGTAGCTGATAGAAAAAATAATGGATATATTAATGTTATTCTCACTTTAGTCCTTGATAGATAATAAAAAAATAACAAAACCCGCTTAATAAACTTAATTTGATTTACCTTAATGAAGGATATGGATTACAACTATACTAATATTGATAATTGAACACTGGTTTTGGTAGCTGATAGAAAAATTAATGGTTATACAATTAATGTTACTCCCACTTTAGTCCTTAATGGATAATAAAAAATAATAAAAAAAACGTGCTTAACCCTTTCACTCCCAAAGGACGTACCGGTACGTTATTGCAAAACACTGTTATTTACATG
>NC_090769.1:12734114-12744114 GCF_036898095.1 Palaemon carinicauda | reverse complement strand
CTCTTCCCTCGCACTAAACGAACATGAAAATTCATGTCTGCTGTTTTCCTCTGTAACATTGTCTGTCTTGTTAACTTGTTATGTCCTGTTGCCTTGAGGTTTTGTATATAAATGAGAGTGTTCTATAATAATATAACTCAGTTGATTGCATCCTGCCTTTGAGTTCACAACCCTCTCTCGGCTTCGTCACAAAGTCATTATCGTACCGAGATGAAAAAATAACAACATTTAATGTAATAGCATTTGCTTCACATATAAACACTTAGTTTCCTATCTTTAAACAAGTTCCCATGTCCTTTTCATCTTTCCTGTGAATTAGGATAGATAAGGACCTCTTGTTAAGAGTCTCAATAATTTTGCATTTAGAAATAATCTTCAATGTTGATAAGGTAGATCCAAACTTACTGGACTATTGCACAAACTAAGCTCGTGTTTATGATGAAGTTTTATTAAAAAAACAAGACCGGAAATGATTAGACGTTGCTAAGAGACCGTTCAGAGAAATAGCAGTTTGGGGGAAATGAGAAATGAGATGGATATTATTCTGATAGCTTTATCCTTCCGGTTACTGTTTAATTTACCAAACAGAAATTGGTGATAAAGACAGATGAATAACTAATATTTTCTTTATATTGTGAATAAATTTCAATTTCCTAATGTAATTTGATAGTTTCAACTGGAATTTCATAACCACTAATGAATGTAATCATATCTGTATGAATATGCAAACGTTGATCATGCAAAAGGAAATAAATTTAGCTCGATATAAAACGAATTCTTTTAGAAGAAATGTTTCCACAGAAGAATGAACCATCTGGATGATGTCAGCTGTATCGGTTTCTTGTAGTTCAAGTCTTTGGGTACATCCGTTTTGCTATGTGATATCTGCAATCAATAACAGTTTACTGATGTCCACAACCAATAATAGTTCACTGATGTCCGCCACCAACAATAATTTACTCATTTGTTTTCAAAGTATCGTGAAAATATATTTTTTCTCTTATTTACGAAAAAAAAAAAAAACTGGAATTCTACCCGCGCAAAAATCCAATAAAGAAGCTAATGTCTCTTGTTCTCTTATACGGCAGAAAAATGTTATTACAATCTTGAAGATGTTTTTGTTCTAAAAGCAAACCAATTTCTAGAAAAAAAAATTTTCTCCCTCTCTCTCAACATTTTTTATTTTACCATCCGGTTCGAGTCCTAATTACATGTGCTTATTTTCCTAGATAAGTAAGACACCTTCAAGGGTTAATCGATTTCGTAGTTGAAGATTTTCCTTAGAAAGACTAATCAAGTCTTCTATATTATATCCGCCTTCCACTTAAAAAAGTAATACAAAATATGTAAATACATATGATCAGCAAAACTATACTAGTCAGAGCCACACATACTAGGTTGGTTTGATGTGAGCGATCGGACAAAAGTCTCCCAGTATCACTAATCCGCAGTTGACCAGCCCGGTAATGAAAACTAGCCAAACCACAGACATGAATAAGGACATGTCTGAGACTTTTTCCTGCAGTGGACCAGAAACGGCTGCATTTATTGTTGTTGTTGTTGTTGTTGTTGTTATTGTATTTTGAACCATATTGACAATTTCTCAATTCTTAAGCATTGATTTCATGTGTTGACATATATCCTTTATAATAATTCAATTTTAAAAACATAAGATTTCTTATACGTTCCATAAACTGCAAATAAATAGGACACAAAATGAGAGAGAGAGAGAGAGAGAGAGAGAGAGAGAGAGAGAGAGAGAGAGAGAGAGAGAGAGAGAGAGAGAGAGAGGCTCTACCCAGTGAAATAAGTAGAATCTTTCTATCTCACTCTTTCGCTCTGTTTACTCACCATTTTTCGGGTTATTTGATGTGCCATCGCTAATTGGGTCTGTGTCTTCCCCTCTCCCCTTCATTCCTCTCCGATTTCCTTTTCATCGGTGTTTATTTTAAGAGCACCCCTATTACTGCAGCTAACCCCCCCCCCCCCCCAAAGATGCTTTCCCCCTTTCAAAGTCCTTTTAGGATTCCTCTAAAAGTATGTTTTTTTCTTGGATGTCAATGCAAGTTGTTTATCCTTCAGTTATTCTTACTTAAAGGATAATCTCTCTCTCTCTCTCTCTCTCTCTCTCTCTCTCTCTCTCTCTCTCTCTCTCTCTCTCGTGTTTTTTTCATGGATATTGTTATTCTTCAGTTATCCTTACTTAAAGGATAATCTCCCCCATCTCTCTCTCTCTCTCTCTCTTGGCCCTTCTCCATACATCTTTTCGTTACAAGATACAACTGTGAAAGCAAATTCTACAACGAGGAAGAATTGAAATCACATCTTAATAAAAATAAAAAAAGAGTGTAAGAACCGTTAAAAGCAACAGCCAAGAAAAATAAAAGACAAAACCCCGTTAAAAGCACTATCCTTTTCATCACCTCAAACATGTAATGTGGAGGCCGATGAGGTAACGTCCCTGACTGGTGAATGCCAGATTGGGGTTCAGGTCCCGCTCAAACACATTAGTTTATTTGGTCGCTGCAACCAGAGTCAATAAAGATATGACTCTGTCTGCAATCTCACCATAGAGCTTAGGATGGGGTGTTTGGGGGGAGCCTATAGGTCTATCTGCTGAGTCATCACAAACCATTGCATGGCCCTCCTTGGTCCTAGCTTGGGTGGAGAGGGGGCTTAGGCGCTGATCACCAGGCTATTTGGCTATTTTCCCAGTTGGAGCTCCTGGGCTTATAACATCCTGCTTTTCCAACTAGGGTTGTAGCTTAGCAAGTAATAACAACAACAACAACAACAACAATAATAATAATTATAATAATAATAATAATAAAAAATGGTCAATCTCTAGGGCAATGTCCTGCTCGATAGGGCTCCATAGTTCCTTGCCCCTGCCATTCATAAGCGGACTTTAAACCTTTAAACACGGATCGTGGCCAGTAACATGCACTCCTTTATTCGCAATCCGGAGCAAGTCTCCAGGTAGTGAGGCTGAATTCAAAATCGCTAAAATGGATCTTCCAGCGAGTGGGGTGTGGGGAGAGGGAAGAGGGAAGATGGGAAGATGGGAAGATAAGGAGGTCGTTGGGTGGTGAGATTATTATTATTATTATTATTATTATTATTATTATTATTATTATTATTATTATTATTATTTCTATTATTATTATTGTTATTATTATCATTAGTATTATTAATAACAATTAGTATTATTACTAGTACTATTATTATTATCATTATTATTATCATTATTATTATTATTATTATTATTATTATTATTATTATTATTATTATTATCATATATAGGGTAAGAGGGAAAGAGGAAGGGAAAACGGAGTTTGGAGGTAGAATAAGATGGGAGAATGAAAAGTGAAAACAAAGGGAAAGGAGACGTAACATTCACCTGCAATTCCCTCCAATTCATAAATGAAGCATCACTGCCTGGATCACTTCCCTCCCGAGGGAAAACAAGACTTATTTCCACCCTTCTAGTCACTTGCCCTCTCTCCATTCCCTTATTCATATTCCTGCTGCTTTTACTTGATCCCTTTTCCGATGGATAACCAGTGGTTAGTTTACTCGTGCGGGGAATTTCCCTCTTTCCTTCAGCGCCTCTTAGGAAAAAGCAATGTGGTGTAAATGCAATGCGATCTAAGGATAATGGGGAGACCTCTTTCCAGGGTTTAAAGTTTTAAGGTAATTACCTTAGCTTGAGGTAATTTGCATGGTTTCAAAGCAATTTTTTAAAGCTAATGATATCTTTAAGGTAATTTCGGTTTTACAAGCTTCAACTTTAAGGAAATTTTAAAAGTTTTAAGGTAATTTAGGGTAAAAAGCAGCAGCATCTAAGGTATTAGCCACGTGCCAAGTTTAAATCCTGTCTCTTTCATCGACCTTTGATCGTTTTTCACATTCGAAAATAGTCGAGACGGAATAACAAGATAAATTTTCTACTTCGACTATAAAATAAGACTTTAAGGCAAACTAGTTTTCCGCAGAGACAGTTATAAACGATGAATGCTTTGGATGATGTATAATTTAATTGTTTATTACGCAAAAGGTTTTTTATATCAATGTAATGATATCTGAGGGAAATTCAAACAAAAGAGGAAGTGAAGCGTAAAGATAATTGCCATCGTAGTGCCATAGCGTTTGTACCATGGTCTTTCACTGTCTTGGGTTAGAGTTCTCAGGTTTGAGGGTACACTCGAGCACACTATTCTGCATTATTTCTCGTGCTCTTATTTTGTTAAAGTTTTTATAGTTTATATATGAGATATTTATTTTAAAGTTGTTACTCTTCTTAAAATATTTTATTTTCCTTGTTCCCTTTCTTCACTGGACAATTTTCCCTGTTGGAGCCCCTGGGCTTATAGCATCCTGCTTTTCCAACTAGGGTTGTAGCTTAGCAGGTAATAATAATAATAATAATAATAATAATAATAATAATAATAATAATAATAATAATAATTACAAGTCCGGTAAATAGTACACATTCCTGATAAAATATTTAAGATCCATTCTGTTAACAGTTTGCAAATGAGTTACATATTCATAGACAACTTCCAATGAAACTCCAAAATCAAATAGTCTTCCCCAAAAAAATTCAATCTGAAACCCAATGAAAAGTTTCCTAGGGTTAATAATTTTCATGAAATTTCTTCGGCATCATAAAGTTTACAGCATATAATTTTCGAATACCGTCAACTAAAGTCATATTTTACGTGCATCACGAATTCCCGAGGAAGGTTCATTGAATCTTAAAGGAATATTCATTAAAATCTGTTGCGTGATGAGGAGGACAGACAGACATAGAAAGAATAAAAGATATAGAGGACTGAAAAAAAAAAAAAAAAAAAAAAAAAAAACGAGCGTCCATCAACAATACTAAATGGTGAATATATCAACTTGTATCGGTGATTTCATAACATTCATGAAAGTATTCCATGCAAAGAATTAAGACACGGATATATGAATTTAATACCAATAAAGTAAAATTAATCAATATAGATATGTGTGAGATGACTTCCAGAGTGGAATATCGTCAATACATCATTGAAGTCCATCAACGAGTCTTTACATCGACGCTTATCAGAAACAGGTAACCCATTCTCGATGTCTTATGCTTTCGAAACCCCTATAAACAAACAGTTACGGTGAACACATGAACTTGTCCAATTTCGCTGTTGGAAATAACGAGTCTTTATCAATAGACATTCAATATTTGGAGTCAATACTACTGATGGACTCATAACACTGGAGGAGAGTTAGTATAGTTATATAAACATTTCCTTGGGAGACGATATATTCTGTGTAAGTATGATTTCTTTTATATAGTCGTTTACATAACATTAATTTATTATATTATCTATTCTCTATTTATTTCATTGATTTAACTATGAAAATGATCGATTTCACATAAGTGACAAATATAATTTACCTTACATTAGTACCATTTTCTAATTATATTTCATTAATTGTCGTTTCTCATTTCTAACTATTAAAAGCATAAAAAAAAAAACATAAGAAAAAGAACGTGGGCGAAAACAAATATATCCGGCAAAAGTGAATATCATGATGAAAGAGTTCTTGCTGCAGAGCTCCAGACTCTTAAGATACAGTAATTGATAAGCGTAAAAGTGTAAATGTCTTATTGACCAATAAGAGATTCAAACAGTACAACAAGCAGAATAAAAGGGATAGGTAAAAAAGGCTGGTCAAATTTAATTGTTGTTGGAAGTTGCCTTATTACTCTCGTAATTAGTTAGATAAAAATCAATTATTCTAAATTAGTATGCAATAAGTATTAATATATAGACCTGTTAAAACAATATAAACCGGTCAATTAATCACATGTGCAGTAGAACTATTAATACCAGATTCATCAACTAAATTTGTAATTTCTAATTAACTTTAAATATCGAACTTATACAAACATTGTTATATCAAAGGCATATTATAGCAGTAATAGTTCCTTTTTATCACATTATTATGATACAAAGACAGATAATTAACGCTACATAATTAAATCAATTGTACAAATGTATAACACAAAAAACAATGAGTTGCATAAAGCGATAATTAATCAAAACAATAATTTTGAATTCTTAATCAACTTTGTTTTCGTAAAATTACAAAAATATTAACATCAAAAGGACGAGATCTTCTTGTAAAGAAGAAAATGACGAGAAGTAAAATCATTTTAAGTGGGCTCACGGTTTGGAGGAGAGGAACAAAGACGAATGGCTAGAAGAAAGGACATGTGGCTCAAACAAGAAAACACAGAGAGAGAGAGAGAGAGAGAGAGAGAGAGAGAGAGAGAGAGAGAGAGAGAGAGAGGGCAGCGATTAATTGAAAGCGACATTGTTCGAGAAACCTTTTTCTTATGCTGGTGCAAGCAAATGACAATTCTCTTTGTCCTCAATAATTTCCCGTTTTATATTTCTTTTTACATAATATGAATCAATAAACAATTTCGCTTGTAGAAGGATGTTAAAGTTTTAAATCCGTACACATCATACATTCTTACACTTTATATATATATATATATATATATATATATATATATATATATATATATATACACATATATATATATAGAAAGACAATAAACAGACGCAATTGGAAGGACATGTCAGAGGCCTGTTATGCAGTGGACTGGTAACGGCTAATGATATATATATATATATATATATATATATATATATATATATATATATATATATATATATATATATATACATATATATATATATATGTGTGTGTGTGTGTGTGTATGTATATATATATATATATGTGTGTGTGTGTGTATGTATATATATATATATATATATATATATATATATATATATATATATATAAAATTTTCCATGTATATATAATAAATGAAATGAACCCACAATCTATGAAAAATGAAACTTATTTTAAGCTTTCGAATAAACCATTTCCTTTCCTCTTAAAATAAAACAAATAGTAAAAAAAATTTAAAAAGAGGTACAGAAAGGTTCGTAAGAAATGAAAAAAAAAAAAACCGTTACAGTCTCAACGGAAATTATAAGTATTCAAGGTGGTTTGTTTACATCGTTCAACAGAACTTTGACAGTATTTACATTGTTTTTGACAATATTATCCTAAACCAGATCTAATTCAAAATTACTTTCATACATTAAAACTTCGAATTTTGAATTAAACAGCTTCAACTAGTTTTCGTCTATGTGGGTCAGGCATTGATATCAATTTGTCCATATTTTTAAAATCTATTGGATGATTTTCCCGTGTCAGACACTGTTAAAAATTTGCATTAGAAATACGGTAAATGTCTGGCAACATTTATTCCAGGATTTTTACAGTTTTAAAAACGGATATCTTGACGTAAAGGAGTTATATTACGGTCAACAACCCGTAAAAGGTAATAAAAAAGTAGGGTCAAATTACGGTCGCCAGTATTTTACTGAAATACGGTTGAGAACAGTATATTTTTACGGAGAATTTTCGATTAGAAATATGGGTTTTTCTAACAGTGTATGTTTAAAAACAGTGCTAGTTTCATCTCCTCTTCTGGTGGAATCTCATTCTTCTCTTATTCTTCTTTCGAAATCTACTGACTCTCCAATATAAACCATATCACATGTTCCACATGGTAATTTATATATACATGACGTATTGGATGTATTTATTTACGAAATTAGGACATGATAGAGGCATCATACTCAAAGCAAATAGCACATGTCTCAACTCATAAGGCATATTCTTAAAAGTACGAAATAATTTCTTTTGAAAGTGAGCAAAATAATAATAATAATAATGATAATAATAAAAATAATAATAATAATAATAATAATAATAATAATAATAATAATAATAATAATAATATCACAAAAGTAAGTAATGAGATTTCTAAAAAAAATATATATAAGATGGAAAACATAAGTTGTTAAAATAAAATTATTGTTCTGGTGTTTGATAATTAGTGTGAAGATGACATATTTTCTAATTGTTTTTATCAATTTTATTAATGAAATTAAACTTGATTAAGCAGATGTAAATATAAATATAAATTATGCTAGTTCTCGTCGATGAATTGATATAATTTTGAAAGGATATGATAAAATTTGAAAGCAAACTAGATTTAAATTAAATAACTAAATGATGGAAGACCAGAATTTCAAAAAGAATAAAAAAAAATCATAATCAGAAAGTTCCTAAATTTAAAAATTTTAATAAGACAATAAAATGAAGAAATTGAATTATAAAAAAGACAGAACTAAGAACACCAACGACAGATTTAAAAGTAAATGAAAGACAGAGGACAAATATTAAAATATCTATTATAATGTTACTGTTCAAAATACTTTATAAAAATTGTTCATTACTTCTCTTGTATCTTATATATTTCCTTATTCCTTTTCCTCACTGAGCTATTTTTCCCTGTTGGAGCCATTGACCTATAGCATACTGCTTTTCCAATCAGCGTTGTAGATTAGCTAATAATAATAATAATAATAATAATAATAATAATAATAATAATTATCATTATTATAATAATAAAAATAATAATAATAATAATAACAATAACAATAACAATAATAATAATAATTACTACTACTACTACTACTACTAATAATAATAATAATAATAATAAAAAAAAATAATAATAATAATAATAACAGTAAAAAAAATATCTACTCATATGAGAACAGGAAATTCAAGATAAAATCAAATTCTTACACAAAGGCTGTAGGAAAGAAAAAGCCCAGCGAGTATTCGGAAGTAAAACTGGAAGAAACAGAAAGCCGAAGTTCCTGCAGTGTATGAAGGCGAACTGGCCTTTGTTGAATAAACATGGAGGGGGGGGGGGGGGGGGGGGGGAGAAATCCTAGCTTGGAGGAAACGTCTGTGAATTTCTTCTGATTCCGGATTATCAGATCGAGGAAAATGAATTACGAAAATGAAACTGTATTTCAGAAATGTGTGAGTTACCCTACGTAGTGTATTGTATTTCAAGATGATCAGGATAATAAATTGAATTAATGTCCTAAGAGGGTATATAGCAGGCGAGATTCTTTAAATATAATATTGAGGATTAATCATATTGCCTATAACATTATCTCACATTCTAAAGACATTGTACCAACCGTGTGTTGCACGTTCGAACATAGTTCATTTTGTGCTTGTGTGTTCGCTCTCCCCTCGCACTAAAAAGAACCTGAAAAAACATGTCTTGTTTCTCCACTGTAACATTGTCTGTTTTTTTAACATGAAAATTCTTGTTGCCTTGAACTTTTGTATATAAAGGAGAGTGTTCTATAATAAAGTCACTCAGTTGTTTTCAACTTGCCTTTGAGTCACAACCTTCTCTCGGCCCGTCACTTTGGTGACCCCGGAGTGACAATGTGACGGGCCGAGAGAAGGTTGTGAACTTGTGACTCATAGGCAAGTTGAAAACAACTGAGTGACTTTATTATAGAACACTCTCCTTTATATACAAAAGTTCAAGGCAACAAGAATTTTCATGTTCAAAAAACAGACAATGTTACAGAGGAGAAACAAGACATGTTTTTTCAGGTTCTTTCTAGTGTGAGGGGAGAGCGAAGATACAAGCACAAAATGAACTAAGTACGAACGTGCGACACACGGTTGATATAACATTACCGAGTTTCCTACCTATTGCATATATAGATAAGTTTTTTTTTCTTTCGCTCTATACTGCACTGATAATAATAATAATAATAATAATAATAATAATAATAATAATAATAATAATAAACTTGTTAAGCTTGCCATCAAATGTTTCATATTATTTGAATTTTTCTGACATTGTTGCTCTCAACTGTATGTCTATAAATTCGTTATCTGTTGAATAAACATCACTTGCATTGAAAAAAGCCATATAATTACAGTGTATGAGGATGTATGAAACACGTGCGGTACAGTATACACAAATCTCCATATACTTGCAATAATAATATGTACAGTTAGAATCAAAAGAACGCCGAGACTCAGG
>NC_090769.1:12721614-12726614 GCF_036898095.1 Palaemon carinicauda | reverse complement strand
ACTGGGGCAATAAATCAGTAAAAAAAAAAAAAAAAAAAAAAAAAAAGCGGTATACGTCTGGCAACATCTATTCCAAGATTTTCACCGTTTTAAAAACTGTTACATTGACGTAAAAGAGTGTTAATACGGTAACCAACCCGTAAAAAAAGTAATAACAAAGTAAGGTAAAATTACGGTCGCCTGTATCTTACTGAAATACGGTTGATAACAGTATATTTTTACGGAAAATCTCCGATAAAAATTACGGTTTTTTTTTCTAACAGTTTACCATACATACATTCATCATCTAAGTTTTTATGAAATTATCAGTGTGTAACCAAACATCATACAATTTCAGGTATTACTATTCAAACATTTATTTACATATATCTAAGAGAACCTAATATACCCTTATAGCTATGCAAACTAAGAGCAATTTGCAATTTAATCAACATTAACCATAACAATAACAGCATTTATGCAATGACTATCTGAAAATCCAATTATGTAAAATTATACCTTGCTGGACGAGTACAGATTTACTATATTTTTAATCATCATCATATTATTATTATGTTATTATTATTATTATATTATTATTATATTATTATTACACTATTATCATTATATCATCATTATCATATTATTACTATGTTATTATTATTATCATTATTATTATTATTATCATTATTATTATTATTATTATTATTATTATTATTATTATTATTATTATTATTATTATTATTATTAGTTAAGCTGCAACCAAAGTTGCAAGAGCAGAATTGTATAAGCCCAAGGGTTCAACGAGAAAAATTAGCCCATTGAGGAAAAGAAATAAGGAAGTAAATAAACTACAAAAGAAGTAATGAAGAATTAAAATAAACTATTTCAAGAACAGTAACGACATTAAAACAGATTTTTCATGCATAAACTATAAAAACAAGAGGAAGAGAAATAAGATAGAATAGTATGCCTGAGTGTACCTTCAAGCAAGAGAACTCTATGATTACTATTACTATTACTTGCTAAGCTACAACCCTAGTTGGAAAAGCAGGATGCTATAGAATCAGGGGCTCCAACAGGGAAAATAGCCCGATGAGGAAAGGAAACAAGGAAATCAGAAGTAATTAACAATTAAAATAAAATATTTTAAGAACAGACAACAATTAAAATGAAATTTTTTTGAGAACAGTAACAACAGTTACAATAAATATCTTAAGAACATTAACAACAATTAAAATAAATATTTCCTATATAAACTATAAAAACTTTAACAAAACAACAGTAAGAGAAATTAGATAGCATAGTGTGCCTGAGTGTACCTTGAAGCAAGATAACTCTAACCCAAGGGAGTGGAAGACTCCAACCCAGGGTTAATGTTTCAATCTAACAACAAAAGGTAAAACTTACGTACAGACACGGCAATATTCCTTTAAAATAATAAGTAATTATATGCTATATGAGGACGAGAGCTTTGTTACGATTCTTTGCGTGGTTGATATTCCAGTAAAACCAGCTTTGGACTGACTTTTTCAGAGGATGAAGTAGGAGAATGAAGAAATATAATTGAAGGCAATCATATTAAATTATCGAACATATTTGGGAAAAAAAAAAGCTATCAGTGCTGAAAGTTAATTCATGACAAGTGATTATAGTGACGATGACAACAATTGGCAGAATGAATAGTACTAAATTAGGTATGAAAGTAGGTATACTAGCCATTCGTATGGTAATTGTAATAAAAAGCATTCTTTGAGAGATAATATAAGTGGAAAAATGTATCTTTCTTTTTTATTTCTTATAGAGCTCAGTTGGGTGCGACGCTGTCTTTGAGAAAGCCTATCTCAGATGTTGTTTCTCTTCTTTGGAAGACATACAAAAAGAGATAATGATGCAAAGTCATGTAAACCGTAACATGCTACTACTCTAAAGGACTGATTATGATTATTAATTATTATTGTTGTTGCTGTTGTTGTTGTTGTTGTTCATAAACCTCGAATCCACAGATGAAGCAATGTGCAATAGTTCTTAAGCAATCTTTCACTAAAAAAATCTACAGAATAACCTTTAAGTAGAATAAAACATAGGGATGTAATTAACATGGAATAAAATAAAAACATGAATGTAATTAACACGGAATAACATAAAAACATATGAATGTAATTAACATGGAATGGAATAAAAAACATATGAATGTAATTAACACGGAATAGAATAAAACATATGAATGTAATTAACACGGAATAGAATAAAACATATGAATGTAATTAACACGGAATAGAATAAAAACATATGAATGAAATTAAAACGGAATACAATAAAACCATATGAATGTAATTAACACGGAATGGAATAAAAACATATGAATGTAATTAACACAGAATATAATAAAAACATATGAATGTAATTAACACGGAATAGAATAAAATCATATGAATGTAATTAACACGGAATAGAATAAAAATATATGAATTTAAAAATGTAATTAACGCGGAATAAAACAAAAAACATATGAATATAATCAAAATGCAATATAATAAAAACATACGAATGTAATTAACACAGAATAAAACTCTTCCCAAAAATTAAAATTACTCCCAAAATAAACACTGACGACAAAACTTACACGCATTCAGTAAAAACAATCTCACACGGAAAGAGAGCTGGTTACGTGTACACACGCCCATCACAATACGAATAAATGTCATGAACGACGTCACGTCCCTTGTAAATGCAGGTCATGCATGCATCACATACATTCCCGTGACGCACTCGCATACACGCATGCTGTCACGCCACCATAAGCAGGAGAGAGCTTTCAACACGCTGTCTGGGAAAATGGAGAAAAGTGTAAAAAATATATGACTGGTATAAAAGCAAGTCTTTCTAATGATGTATCCATTGCAGGCTATGGAATTACTTGAAAGTATATTCTGTTTATTTGTTTAGGTGAATGAATTATATTAATAATTTTAGTAATTAATATGTATTTGTGCTAAAATATATCAGACTTTGGTATTACTTGAAAGTAAATACTGTTTATTTGTTTAGGTGAATGAATTATACTAATAATTTTAGTAATTAATATGTATTTGTGCCAAAATATATCAGACTTTGGTATTACTTGAAAGTATATTCTGTTTATTTGTTTAGGTGAATGAACTATCTTAATAATTTTAGTAATTAATATGTATTTGTGCCTAAATACATCAGACTTCGGTATTACTTCAAAGTATATTCTGTTTATTTGCTTAGGTGAATGAATTATATTAATTGTTTTAGTAATTAGTGATAAGATGTATTTGTGCTTAAATATATCCGGCTCTGCTATTACTTGAAAGTATATTCTATTTATTTACTTATGTGAATTAATTATATTAATGGTTTTAGTAATTAATAATATGTATTTGTGCCTAAATATATCAGGCTCTACTATTACTTGAAAGTATATTCTATTAATTTACTTATGTGAATTAATTATATTAATGGTTATAGTAATTAATAATATGTATTTGTGCCTAAATATATCAGGCTCTACTATTACTTGAAAGTATATTCTGTTTATTTGCTTAGGTGAATGAATTATATTAATGGTTTTAGTAATTAGTGATAAGATGTATTTGTTCTTATATATATATTCGATTGGGATTTTTTCTTTTGACGTTGGCTAAAATCAACACATTTAAATAGACCTATCAGGAAATGCCTAAAACCGACAAAGAAACGAAGGATAACAGTAGTAATATGTTTTTAAGCTGTACAAGAGACTATTCAGTCAAATGGTTTTCTTAAAGAAATTAGCTTCGATTTGTAGTTTTCGGATCGAAAACCTCTGCAGCTCATCAACTTTTGGTTGAAACTTCTAAATATGACTATAGAAAATTAATGAAATAATATTGACCTTACAAAGCTTTAAAGGTCACTCATAAAGGTTTAAAGGTCACTCATAAATGGCAGAGCCAAGGTAAACTAGAGTCCCTGCAAAGTCACGAGAATCCCCAAGCCCCTCTCCTCTCAAGCTAGAACCAGGGAGGGCCAGGCAATGGCTGCTGATGATTCGGCAGGTAGGCTTATAGGCCCCCCAATAACCCCCATTCTTAGCTCTTATGGATGATGAGGCTGAAGACTACAAGAATCTATAGAGCTGGAGCGGGTCTTGAACCCCAGTCCAGCTGATCGCCAGGCAGAAACGTTTCCAATAGGCTACTACAAACATTGAGATGGGTAAAGTGAAAAGAAAAACATGTATAAAAAATGCATTAAAATTAAGACATATGGTAACAAAAAAAGCTTTTGAATATATCTCTGATAATGTACAATAGTCCTTAATATTAAAATATAATGTCAAGTCACATTTTCAATATTCAACATATGCGTTAATATTCTGATAGATGATTTTAACTGTAATCATATTAATTTGAGAAACCATTCCCGTTACTAAAATTTACTCAACATATTCCAAAATCTCTATAAATGGTTTCTGACATTTTTAAAAGGACCGAAAACCCTGACAGAAATTTTGCCTTGAGCCACGGAAACAACTTAAAATATCCAAAATATCAGCATTAAACCCCTAACCTGGAAAACCACTGCATAAAATGAGATTTATAACTTACTCTTATCCAAAATATTAAAAGATTTTTGTCAGCCAATATCCAGCGAAAGGATTCTTTCTCCAGAGAATGGTCCCAAAGAGAAGACTGGACGAGAAAGGAAGAAAAAAAAGGAGGAAAGGACAAAGGGAATTCCATGAAAAGCGACATGCATGATATCCTGGCAGCTCTCGTAGGATATTTCAGGGTTCGTTCTCAAGAATGATACGTTAGTAAATTGTCTTTATTCGTTGCATTTGTAGCTTTTCTCGATGCTCTTCACGTTAAGATGGTGATACGAAATAATTGCACTGGTTTATTTTAAATACAATACCAATTTCAGCATGCCTTCATTATATGAAGTATTCTTTAAAGTATATATACATATATATACATATATATATATATATATATATATATTTAGATAGA
>NC_090769.1:12681614-12691614 GCF_036898095.1 Palaemon carinicauda | reverse complement strand
CATAGAAAAGAAAATAATACTAATTGTGAATGGACTCGTAAAGACAGGCTGCTGCAAAAGGCAGCCTCTGGGAACCGAGATTATTGCTCTAACGTGTGATAAGGAACGTCTTCAGCTGGGAGATTCAATTGACCAACGCAGATTCTCAGTGGTCTCTAGACGCAGATTTACGCCCAGATATGGCTCGAACGTGACCCAAGTAGCACATAAGAGAGAGAGAGAGAGAGAGAGAGAGAGAGAGAGAGAGAGGGGGGGGGGGGGGGGCACCAACCATCCATCGAGATACTAGCTCTAAAGAGTTAATGGGCGGTATTCATAAAGAAAAGGATATGCTTATACTTGCAAAATATGAAGGAAATCCTTCTACTTGTATACATAAACATTCAAGCAAAAGCTTCTACTTTTAGAACAAAAGCAGATCCTTATAATCACATAAAAGTAAATAGTTATACATAAAGTAGACCCTTTACTTCATATAAAGAACATATGCTTCGAAAAAGCTGAGTCTGGTCAGTAGCAGACTGCAGTTCGAAGAGAAAGGTTGTTCTATCCGATTCTCAGCACGATGGCAGATTTTGTGGATGTGAGGCATGTTAAACAATACATGCCCCGTTTAACCACACTTGATCGTGATTTCAAGATGTTATTCCGTTTTGAAGAACAAAATGTACAGTGGCTTGCGGACAGATATCTTGTCCACACCTGGAATCTCGATAAAATATCGAGGTTAAGCCATAACTTATATATATATATATATATATATATATATATATATATATATATATATATATATATATATATATATATATATGTATATGTATGTATATATATATATATGTCTGTGTATATATATATATATGTATATATAGACATATGTGTATATATATATATATATATATGTATATATATATATATATATATATATAATGTATATATAGATATATATATATATATATATATATATATATATATATATATATATATATATCGATTCGTACCAGAAATAGATTGTTCTAAATCCCAAACCTGAAATAATTTAGCTGAAATCAACTATTTCAATTCAGTTTGCTTTAAACCTCAATTACCCTTCGCCCTTCGTCCGGGTATCTTAAAGTTTCCTTCAAACTGCAAAGTTGAGCGTTTAGCGTCTTCAAAACTTTTCAACTCGAATCCATATATCAAATCACGTAGTTTATTATTATTATTATTATTATTATTATTATTATTATTATTATTATTATTATTATTATTATTATTATCATTATTTCATTATCATCATTATTATTATCGTTGTTGCTGTTGTTGTTGTTGTTGTTGTTGTTGTTGTTGTTGTTATAAAACAAGAATGGAACTTTTCGCGAGTCCTAGAAGAATTCGGAAGAAAATCTTCTCGAATTTCCAAATGGCTTCAGAAGAAATAGCCATAGACTTAGCATGGAATTCTGAATGCCTCCAGAACGGAATCTCAGAACGGTATCGGAAGAAAACTTTCCCGGATTTCCAAATGGCTTCAGAAAAAATAGCCATAGACTTAGCATGGAATTCTGAATGCCTCCAGGACGGAATCTCTGAACGGTTTCGGAAGAAAACTTTCCCGAATTTCCAAAAGTCTTCAAAAGGACATAGCCGTATACTTAACATGGATTTCTGAATGACTCCAGAACTGAAATTTCCAGCAGCAGTCCTGAACGACTCCTCCCCGAGCTTCAAATGACTTCTGAAGACCTGATCTTCATTTTTTCAAACGTAGCCTGCAACACCTCACATGATCTGTATGTAGTTGGCGAAATCTAACCAAGGAATTGTGCGTCAATAGGAGTAAGAGGAAATGAGTTGATGACGGGGAGAAGGATTTCACTTAACTCAGAGATCGTGTTCTGGCGAAATAGGAAGCTGCCGGTTAGAATTATGTGTTACGTCTTCGGAACACCATCAACTACAAATGGTTTTGGTTGCTGCCGAAGTTGCCGATCGTTCGTTTTATATGGCCCGACCTATAGAAAGACACGGGATCTTCCGTTGGTAGCTGAGCTTTGAAGATCATAATGTATGCGCCTTGAAGGGTCCTTTGCTTGGGCTTTTGCGACGATGTCTTATTAAAGGAGACTCTTGGAAAAAGTACGAGACTGTATCGGTGCAAAAACGGATTGCGGGAATGAGGATGGAGGCAGAATGGTTCAACTGAACGGTGAGTGACGTGTAATTCTTCAAAAGGATTGTCCCAAAATTCGCCATTGAAGTAAGGACATATCCAGACGACATTGGTAAATATATCATGTTGCTCGTCATTTACTTTGGCATGATAGTGTATGCAGAGAAATCGATAGTATTCATCTCTTTACTCATTGCCCAGATAGGTAAAGAGTAAATGCCTTCGATTTCCTTGAGGAATCTGACGAAGTGAGGACTCACGGCAGTGAAATCTCTTTTGCAATCTAGAAGGACACTGACGAACTAAGGAAAAGAGACAATGAAATCTCGAAAGAACAGACAATCTAATGAAAGAAGATCTTGAAAACTAGAAGACAGGAGAGAACATCGAAGAGGAGCCTTTAATGCCAGAGGTAAGACACCTAAAAATAGAGAGCCTCTAATCCTGGAAGTAAGGCACCTCAAAATATAGATCAAAGACCCTCTAATGCTAAAAGTATGGAACCTAGAAATATATGTCAAAGAAATTCTAATGCTAGAAGTGTGGGAGCTAAAGAGAGAGGTCGAAGAACTTCTAATGCTTGAGATAAGGGAGCTGAAAAGAGGTCAAAGAACTTCTAATGCTAGAGGTGTGGGAGCTAAAAAGAAGTCAAAGAACTTCTAATATTAGAGGTGTGGGAACTAAAAAGAGGTCAAAGAACTTCTAATGCTAGAGGTGTGGGAGCTAAAAAGAAGTCAAAGAACTTCTAATAATGGAGGTGTGGGAGCTAATAAGAGGTCAAAGACCTTCTAATGCTAGTGGTGTGGGAGCTAAAAAGAGGTCAAAGAACTTCTAATGCTAGAGGTGTGGGAAATAAAAAAAAAGAGTTCAAAGAACTTCTAATGCTAGAGGTGTGGGAGCTGAAAAGAGGTCAAAGAACTTCTAATGCAAGGGGTGTGGGAGCTAAAAAGAGGTCACAGAACTTTTAATGCAAGGGGTGTGGGAGCTAAAAAGAGGTAAAAAAAACTTTTAATGCAAGGGGTGGGGGACCTAAAAAGAGGTCAAAGAATTTCTAATGCAAGGGGTGGGGGAGCTAAAAAAAGGTCAAAGAACTTCTAATGCAAGGGGCGGGGAGCTAAAAAGAGGTCAAAGAACTTCTAATGCAAGGGGTGGGGGAGCTAAAAAGAGGTCAAAGAACTTCTAATGCAAGGGGTGAGGGAGCTAAAAAGAGGTCAAAGAACTTCTAATGCTAGAGGTGTGGGAGCTAATAAGAGGTCAAAGAACCTATAATGCAAGAGGTGTGGGAGCTAAAAAGAGGTCAAAGAACTTCTAATGGAAGGGGTGTGGGACCTAAAAAGAGGTCAAAGAACTTCTAATGCAAGGGGTAAGGGAGCTAAAAAGAGGTCAAAGAACTTCTAATGGAAGGGGTGTGGGAGCTAAAAAGAGGTCAAAGAACTTCTAATGCAAGGGGTGAGGGAGCTAAAAAGAGGTCAAAGAACCTATAATGCAAGAGGTGTGGGAGCTAAAAAGAGGTCAAAGAACTTCTAATGCAAGGGGTGTGGGAGATAAAAAGAGGTCAAAGAACTTCTAATGCAAGGGGTGTGGGAGATAAAAAGAGGTCAAAGAACTTCTAATGCAAGGGGTGTGGGAGCTAAAAAGAGGTCAAAGAACTTCTAATGCAAGGGGTGTGGGAGCTAAAAAGATTTCAAAGAACTTCTAATGCAAGGGGTGGGGAAGCTAAAAAGTGGTCAAAGAACTTTTAATGCGAGGGGGGGGGGGGGGAAAGCTAAAAAGAGGTCAAAGAACTTCTAATGCAAGGGGTGTGGGAGCTAAAAAGAGGTCAAAGAACTTCTAATGCAAGGGGTGTGGGAGCTAAAAAGATTTCAAAGAACTTCTAATGCGGGTGGGGAAGCTAAAAAGAGGTCAAAGAACTTCTCATGCAAGGGGTAGGGAAGCTAAAAAGAGGTCAAAGAACTTCAAATGCAAGGGGTGTGGGAGCTAAAAAGAGGTCAAAGAACTCCTAATGCAAGCGGTGTGGGAGCTAAAAAGAGGTCAAAGAACTTCTAAGGCAAGGGTGTGGGAGCTAAAAAGAGGTCAAAAAACCTCTAATGCAAGGGTTTGGGGAAGCTAAAAAGAGGTCAAAGAACTTCTAATGCAAGGGGTGTGGGAGCTAAAAAGAGGTCAAATGCAAGGGGTGGGAGAGCTAAAAAGAGGTCAAATGCAAGGGGTGGGAGAGCTAAAAAGAGCTCAAAGAACTTCTAATGCAAGGGGTGGGGGATAGATGTCGCCAGCGAGGCTTTAGGGAAGGCGCGGCGGCGTCTGTGTTCTTTCTGATGCGTAAACTTAATTAAATACAAGTAAAAACAGGGCATTAAATACGTATTATAAATACTAAACTCTTTCTTATTTTGACAGCACAAATGAAATCTTACAAGTTCCAACATGTAACTAAGCGCTCCCGAAACACGAGTCAACCTTTTACTTCTGCTTGGAGGATATCCTCGCAAGTAAAAGGTAATGCTTACAAGGATATCATTCATTTTTATGAATACCTCCCATTGGGTCCTTGACTGGCCAAGCAGCACTACATTGAATCAATATCTCCAGTTACGGCTCATTTTTCTTTGGTAAACATACACCGAATAGTCTGGCCTATTCTTTCCACATTTTCCTCTGTCCCTATACACTTGACAATACTGAGATTACAAAACAATTCTTCACTCAAGAGATTATCTACTGCATTATAATTGTTCAGTACCCACTTTCCTTTTGGTAAGGGTAGGAGAGAGGACACTCCTAAATCAAACCATCGTTGTATAGTCTTGGGTATTGCCATAGCCTCTGTACCATGGTCTTTCACCTCTGTACCATGGTCTTTCACTGTCTTGGTTTAGAGTTATCGTTCTTTAGGGTACACTATTCTATCTTATTTCTCTTCCTCTTGTTTTTTTTTTTTTTTTTGAAGTTTTTATATTTTATATGAGAAAGAGCTATTTTAACGTTGTTACTGTTCTTAAAATATTCAATATTATTTATTACTTCTTTTGTAGTTTATATATATCCTTATTTTCTTTCTTCACTGGGTTATTTTTCTCTGTTAGAGTCCTTGGGCTTATAGCATCCTGCTTTTCCAACTAGGGTTGTAGCTTATTATCTATAATAGTAATAACAATAATTAACCTATTAAACGGTAGAGCGAAATAACAAGAGTATATGACTCTTGATACTTGACGACATAAGAAAACAGAGAGAGAGAGAGAGAGAGAGAGAGAGAGAGAGAGAGAGAGAGAGAGAGAGAGAGAGAGAGAGAGAAACAGCCAACAGGAAAAGAACGACAGACACTAAGAAAGCGGCAAGATGTCAGTCGGCACATGGATACATAAAAAAAATCCTTAACTCGTAATTTTGTTGCGTATTCCAAGTCAAACCGAAGATTCAAGTAATTACCTAACTTCATATCAAATTTGCTCGAAGATTTATATTCGGCGTCAATGACCTTAGATGTCAAATCAATCAATCAGTCGATCAATCAATCGAAGATTTATAAGTACTTGGTGACTGGAATATCTAGCCATTCCATATAGAGTGATGGAGATGAGAACAACTCCTCAGATGTACAAAAGTACTTTTGATATAATTCATATTACAATAATGAGTAATAAATGAAAATCAGAATTAGGCTCACTGTGCTATGCAGTTTGTTATAATGTTTATTCACATATGTAATCTGATGTGTGAAATACGTGTTGAATGATATTCAACTTTCAAATCATTTCAATAATAATAATAATAATAATAATAATAATAATAATAATAATAATAATAATGCCATGTTGTTCTTTCCTTTTTTGTAATTGAAATTATACAAGGAGATTAATGTTTACCAGGGTTTTGATAAAAAATTACAACTATATAATAATAATAATAATAATAATAATGAAAAATAATAATAATAATAATAATAATGGTAATAATAACAATAATAATAATAACAATAGCAACAACATCAACAACAACAACAACAACAACAACAATAATAATAATAATAATAATAATAATAATAATAATAATAATCGATGTTCTTGATTCCTCTTTCTTTATTGAAATTATACAAGAAAATTAATGTTTACCATGCTTTTGATAAAAATTACATATAATAATAATAATAATAATAATAATAATAATAATAATAATAATAATAATAATAATAATAATAATAACCACCCATCCTTCAAGCTACCCCCGCTTCTAAATATATGACGCACGAGTAATATCTCTTCAGCATCTCCCTTAATTACCCTGCTGACACTTCCATCTTTTATCTTTTTTTTCTCTTTACTCCCCACCTCTCTCTCTCTCTCTCTCTCTCTCTCTCTCTCTCTCTCTCTCTCTCTCTCTCTCTCTCTCTTCCATATTCCGTGCTTCTCCCCTTGTTTGCTTTTATCTAAATACTGGGAAATAAGGTCGCAAATAATTCATATTCACGGGGAACTCGGTTAGGGTCGCTCTCCCTAAAGCGACGACCCTCTGGTCGTCGATGACATGTTTACCATCCCTGGACGCCTTAATTATGAGAAGATTGCAACGCTGCACACACGCCATTAACCCTAGCCCCCCCCCCTCCCCCTCCCCCCCTACCCCCCCTCTCCCGTTGCATGAGATTCTGGGGTATTTTTTTTTGGTCTGTAGATCAATGTTCATCCGAATGTAAAACAAATGTCTCATTGGCGTTATTCATTTTGCAGCTGCTGGTTTTGCTAATATTTTTGTTTGTTCTTTGTTTTTTTAAGATATTGATGCTTTTTTTTTATTAATTTATTCTCGGTAGGCAAATAATGATGACGGCTTTGTATTTTCTGCATTTCAACCAAATTTTTCTCTTTTTTTTTGTGAAAAATATATTCATATTTGTGCTTTGTTTTGTTTTAAGATATTGATGCTGTTCCTTTATTAATTTATGCTCCAAAGGCAAGTATTCATGACGGCTCTTGTATTTCCTGCATTTCCACCCAATTTTTCTCCGTTTTTGTGTGAAAAATAAAACATATCTGTCGAGAAATATTTTTAAAATGTTCCCTAACTTCATTGACGGTGCAACCTAGAATATCTCGTTTAAGCTCTGGAAACAGATTTTCTTCATTACTTGACTCTCAATGCATTTTCCTCGTGATTTCTCTCCGCATTCATTAAAAAAAAAAAAAAAAAAAAAAAAAAAAAAAAAAAAAAAAACTAGAGCCTACTTGAATAAATTTCACTAGCTGGTCGTAAAAAGATTGCATTTTACGAAATGAGTATGTTGATAGGATTATAAAACTATTATATTTCCAATCAATTTAGATATGCTTTACAGGACTTTTTCTTGTCTAGAGTCTGTGCGTCTCTCAGATATTCTTCGTCGAATCTGAGCAATTATATTCCTTCACAAATAAAACTTCTAATATTTCTTAAGCTAACTACTGTTATCAACCTAGATAATTTCTCCTCGTCTTTCTCCTTATTTATCTTATTTCTACCATGCATTGAGAATCTCTCACTGATTCATTCCTCCTTCTTTTGCCCATTCATACTGAATCATTGATTTATTTCTCTTTGTCCCAACATTCAAGTTACTGGATTATTACCGCTTTTATTAAATTAACCTTCACGTTTCCATCATTATCACGCACCCTTTTCTTGTCATGACCGAGAGATAATTATTCGTTTGCAGTCTCTCTCTCTCTCTCTGTCTCTGGCTCTCTCTCTCTCTCTCTCTCTCTCTCTCTCTCTCTCTCTCTCTCTCTCTCTCTCCATTCACACACACACAGACACACACACACACACACACACACACATATATATATATATATATATATATATATATATATATATATATATAAATATATATATATAAGTATATATATATATATATATACACATATATATACATATATACATACACATACATTATATATATATATATATATATATATATATATATATAGATAGATAGATAGATAGATAGATAGATAGATATATAGATAGATAGACAGATAGATAGAAAGATAGATAGATAGATTTCAGTTACCCCATTTAAAAAAATAGATGTGAAAAGATTACCCCCTAAAAATAAGACAGATAAACGACAAGAATAAAAGGAGTCAAGTAAGTGGGACGGTAAACTTTTGCCTGAAACCGAAGAAGGTGTATTTCTTATTGCCAGCTCTGATCTATCATGTCTAAGTAGTTTTTCCTTATTTCCTTTCCTCCCTGGGCTATTTTCCATGTTGGAGCCCTAGGGCTTATAGCATCTTGCTTTTCCAATTAGGGTTGTAGTTTAGCAAGTAATAATAATAATAATAATAATAATAATAATAATAATAATAATAATAATAATAATAATAACAATAATGATAATAATTACAACAACAACAACAATAATAATAATAATAATAATTACAACAACAACAATAATAATAATGATAATAATAATAATGATAATAACAATAATGATAATAATTACAACAACAACAACAACAACAACAACAATAATAATAATAATAATAATAATAATCACTGATTAAAGTGATTTTTTCAGTAACATAATTAAAGTCCGGATTTTTATCTCTGTCTCTCTACTCTTTATGAAAAATAAAGAGCCATAAGAGGATGAATATCTTTAAGTTTTTATTCAGTCCCTTATTCTTCTATATTATTCATATTTTTTATCATTCAGTTTATTTGGTGTCATTTATTACCCGTAAATCATTCAGTTTATTCGGTGTCATTTATTACTCGTAAATCATTCAGTTTATTCGGTGTCATTTATTACTCGTAAGCCATTCAGTTTATTCGGTGTCATTTATTACTCGTAAATCATTCAGTTTATTCGGTGTCATTTATTACTCGTAAATCATTCAGTTTATTCGGTGTCATTTATTACTCGTAAATCATTCAGTTTATTCAGTGTCATTTATTACTAATAAATCATTCAGTTTATTCGGGGTCATTTATTACTAGTAAATCATTGTTTATTCTGTGTCATTTATTACTCGTAAATCATTCAGTTTATTGGTGTCATTTATTACTCGTAAATCATTCAGTTTATTCGGTGTCATTTATTACTCGTAAGCCATTCAGTTTATTCGGTGTCATTTATTACTCGTAAATCATTCAGTTTATTCGGTGTCATTTATTACTCGTAAGCCATTCAGTTTATTCGGTGTCATTTATTACTCGTAAGCCATTCAGTTTATTCGGTGTCATTTATTACTCGTAAATCATTCAGTTTATTCGGTGTCATTTATTACTCGTAAATCATTCAGTTTATTCGGTGTCATTTATTACTCGTAAATCATTCAGTTTATTCGGTGTCATTTATTACTCGTAAATCATTCAGTCTATTTGGTGTCATATATTACTCGTAAATCATTCAGTTTATTCGGTGGCATTTATTACTCGTAAATCATTCAGTTTATTCGGTGTCGTTTATTACTGGTAAATAATTCCGTGTATTCAGTGTCATTTATTACTCGTAAATCATTCAGTTTATTCGGGGTCATTTATTACTAGTAAATCATTGTTTATTCTGTGTCATTTATTACTCGTAAATCATTCAGTTTATTGGTGTCATTTATTACTCGTAAATCATTCAGTTTATCGGTGTCATTTATTACTCATAAATCATTCAGTTTATTTGGTGTCATTTATTACTCGTAAATCATTCAGTTTATCGGTGTCATTTATTACTCGTAAATCATTCAGTTTATTCGGTGTCATTTATTACTCGTAAATCATTCAGTTTATTCAGTGTCATTTATTAGTCGTAAATCATTCAGTTTATTCGGTGTCATTTATTACTCGTAAATCATTCAGTTTATTCGGTGTCATTTA
>NC_090769.1:12666614-12671614 GCF_036898095.1 Palaemon carinicauda | reverse complement strand
TGGTAACCACTCCCTTACACGCACACACACAAAAAAACACACAGACACACACACACACACCAAAATAGATTTATTTAAAATCAATACCAGATACCTTTAAACTGATTTACGACATTTTAGATCACACTAAGATGCGTGAAAATTCACGCTGACGACACTACCTATAGCTAGTGAACGCAACTCGTCAAAAATGAAAAGTAAATGTTTATATAAACACACACAAGCAACCCACTCTCATCAGAATATGACTTCTCCCTCTCCTGCTACAATCCTAGTTGGAAAAGCAAGATGCTATTAGCCCAAGGGCTCCAACAAGGAAAAATAGCCCAGTGAGGAAAGGAAATAAAGATAAAAAAATGCAATTAAATATAAATATTTTGTATTGTCTTTGTTCAGCTTTTCATTTTCGAAAATTTCAAACTGGTGTTCCGAATTAAAACTTGAATGATATTGCTTTTTAGGGGTCCTGTATATTTCAAAATTTTACTGATTAATAAAAAAAATAAAATAAATCTGTTACATCTGAAAGTGATAGAGCTTAACTGGTGTGGATAAATGGATTTATAGCTTCTTAGTTTTGAAGTTTCAAGGAGTATGGTGCTTGCAATGGCAAAGATCAAACACTGAAATACTTATATTTATACTTAACCGTGAAATAAAACGAATGCATCTGGGTACCGATTTTTTTTCCCTGTTATAAACAAGATAAAGTGCTAGGTGGTAAACAGCTTGAATTTCTCTAGTTCTTACTACTATTTCTTTTATATATATATATTCCTTCTCCGTCAACTACCAAACAAATAATTTGAACCATGATGGCAAATCAATTGAATCGATGCTTCTGTAAAAATAAGGGTAGACTTCGCTACTTTAAAAAAACCTAATTATCTTCACTTAGTTTGTCTTCATAAAATCTTACAGCAAATTACAGTGGTCATCCAGACTTAAATTTCTTGAAGAGGAGGAATAAAGGTAATTTCATCAACGCTAAAAATCTTTTCTTAGTAATCTGCTTTTAATATTCTTTTCGTTTGCGCCAGTTTAGTCCTATGTCTGAAACATTGAACAGATCATCTTAAAGCATCCATTTAATATATATTTCACCAACTGAATATTTCTAAAAGTTTATTCGTTGCTATTGAACAGCAGAGATAAGCGTAAGATCCAGGGGTGTGGTGGTCTATTGGAAACGTTCCTGCCTGCTAATCTGACAAATTGGTGTTGGAGTCCCGCTAAAACTCCTTAGTTTCTTGTAGTGTCTGTAATTTCACCATCCTTGTGAGCTAAGGATGGGGTTATGGGGGAGCCTATAGGTCTATATGTTGAGTCATCAGAAGCCGGATGGCCCTCCCTGTGTCCTAGCTTGGGCAGAGAGGGGCCTTGGACACTGATCTTATGTATAATGGTCAGTCTGTAGGGTATTGTCCTTCTAGATAGGACACTGTCGCTGTCCCTTGCCGCTGCCATTCATGAGAGACCTTTAAACCGAATAGATAACGTATATGATCAGAGCCTGATCCGAATTTCCTCAAGCGAAACGACCAAGGAGAACTAAGTAATATTTGCAATGGGCAGGAATTATAACTTCCCCTTTTCGAGCCCAACCTTTAACACAATTTCTCACCCCTCACCCCAGAATAAACATCCATTCCCCTAACTTTGAGAACCTCTTCTCACCTATTCTAAACATCCAATGTTCAGTCAAAGCTCTTTCTGGGAACCCTTTTTTTTCATCAAATGGACTCATCTTTAAAGATTATTCCTGAGAGAACAGTGAATAAACTTGATGGATGGGGGTTGTCTTGACCTATGATGGATAAGGGAAATTTTGTAGTCTGTGTGTTTGTAATTTTCGAAAATGAAAAGCTGAACAAAGACAATAAAGTGAATACAGGAGAAGATTGGAAACTGATATTGTAGAAAATAGACGATATTTCGAAAAGGGGAATAAACCCATGGTAAAATAATTCTTGAAAGGAAAAACAGGAATTTAGGAAAAATAATTGATTTCCAGACGTTCGCTATATTAATACAAAATTATCTAATACGTAATGTAATCAACTTAATTCAAATAATGTCTAACAATTTTTCGTGATGTATGTAATATTATTCAAATTATAGTTTCGAACATTATAATATTTATAACAGCAGAGATCCCTAAACCTTTTGTTTTTCATGATTTCGGCTAAAATTTTACATGAGGAAAACATCTGACCAAATATTCCGGAATGAATATATATATATATATATATATATACACATATATATATATATTTATATATGTATATACATATATATATATATATATATATATATATATATATATATATATATATATATATACAAATACATGTGTGTGTACCTGATAAAAAAATCTCATAGTACGAAAATCGGGAGACAAGTTACGATGGTAAGAATTTTTTTTTTTAAATAACGACATATAAATGAAAAAATACAAACCAAGGAAAAATTTTAAAAATAAATGAAAAAAAAATTATAGAGAAACTGCTATTAAGTAATGGACATTGGAACCCATTCCAACACCCAAGAGGAAAGTTTAATCCAAGTTGTCATCAAATGTTCCAAGTCTTGATCACCCTTCAGTTGGGAAGCTGAAAAGTTGCTACTCTAATTTCGAAGGAAATTCTAATATACTCTCTCTCTCTCTCTCTCTCTCTCTCTCTCTCTCTCTCTCTCTCTCTCTCTCTCTCTCTCTCTCTCTCTCTCTCTCATTCGCTGATTTTCATGATTACTCGTAAAGAAAGTAATTATGAGACTTGTGCAAAGAAAGTATGTACGTCGATTTTGGGTGATGAACTTAGATGAAGTTATACTGTATTTACATTACTTCCGATTTGCGGAGATTATTAACATTGAATCTGGTCTAAGCAAGTTCAATTGTCGTATATGGAATAATTCACACGAAACGTCAGCGTTGTTTGTAAACGATTTTATAAATAATAAATAAAACTGCGACTGGCCAGGCTTAACAGTGGCCGATGTGGTATAGTCCCTGGCTGGTGAACGCCAGACTGGGGGTTCGAGTCCCGCTCAAAATTGTTAGTTCCTTTGGTCGCAGCAACCTCATCATCCTTGTGAGCTAAGGATGGTGGTTTATTGGAACCTATAGGTCTATCTGCTGAGAAATCAGCAGCCATTGCCTGGCCCTCCTTGGTCCTACCTTGGGTGGAGAGGGAGCTTGGGCGCTGATCATATGTATATATGGTCAGTCTCTAGAGCATTGTCCTGTTTGCTAGGGCAATGTACCTGTCCCTTACATCTGCCATTCATGAGTGGCCTTTAAACCTAGGAAACCGCCCAACCTGTGCGAAAAGGCCAAGATCCCATTTTTTTATTTTTTATAACAGAGATTTGCAGATGGATTACTCATATTGTTTCAGTGAAGTAATGGAAATTATTGAAAACTTAAGAAATCCGTAAATGATAAACAATTTCTTGATAACCAAAGCTCCAGAGATGCCTAGACAAGACTTTCACATTCCCAAGGGAAAATTATCCTTCATTGGATTACAGACACTATGTCCTCCTATCATAATGATCAGAGCTGCTTCTCGTTGGTTTATATGAGATGAAAACTCCTTCTCACATCCACTAACAGGAAAAGTAGGTCATAGATGAGCGAGATATTTGAATAAGTACATACATATATCATACTTTGAATATCAGATGCTCTGCCAGAAGCTCGATATCTTCAGAGAAATGTCAATGGATGTCCTATAGTTAATTCTTTTTAGTGAGGCCAATTTGCACCAACTCGCAGGGGTGCCCTTTTAGCTCGGAAACGTTTCCTGATCCCTGATTGGTTAGACAGGATCATTTTAACCAATCAGATAGCAGGAAATATTTTACGAGCTAAAATGGCACCGCTGCGAGTCAGAGCAATTGAACCTCATTAAAAAAAATGAGTATAGTTCCTATTCGCTTCTCTTTGTTATTAAGTAGGATATTGTAAAGTTCCATTTTCTTACTGAATAACAAGAAGGCCATCTTTTATTGCTATCTCAATATAAACACCTTCGATCAGCATTGACAAGAACTCTATAAACCTCCTAAACAATTTCAAGCTATAGACGAATAAAAACTGAAATATTTTATCTCTTTCCTGATCATCACAAAAGGGGGATTAAAAGTAATCTCCTAAATAGGACATATATCATCCACTTTCTCTTCACAATAGCTATAGAAATCCCTACGAACAGCTGCAGTGATATGAAGAAATGTTTGAAAGAATGTCTTTTAGAATCTTTACGAACATTGTCATGTCAGCAACGGAGCATTCTTGTTTTTTTTTCCTTTCTTTTTTTTTTTTTTGCCTAAGATTTTATGCGTTAATTTCTCTTCCCTCTTCATGAAGACACGAGACTCTTCTCCACACCTTTTCATTCTCTTATCAATAGTTAATTTTCTCTTCTTCCCATGAATTACTTCTCTCTCTCTCTCTCTCTCTCTCTCTCTCTCTCTCTCTCTCTCTCTCTCTCTCTCTCTCTCTCTCTCTCTCTCTCTCAGTAGAAATAATTCTTCTTCACTCGCGAGGTTTCTCTTTAATGAGACATTATTATAACATATACTGTAGTTACTCCTCAATGAATATAGCAGACTCATTAGTACGAGGAACTGAATATGGTGTCATAATTAACTTCACTCATTATAAAGTGGGCACATAATTTATCGGTGTCATGTTAATTTTTTAAGTAAAAAAATTTCCACGTTACATACGGATAGACTTATCTATTAAGAGAGAGAGAGAGAGAGAGAGAGAGAGAGAGAGAGAGAGAGAGAGAGAGAGAGAGAGAGAGAGAGAGAGAGAGAGAGAGGAGTAAACTAAAATAGCAGAAATTCTTATAACAATGTAAGAAAAGAAATGGACATAGGCAGGACGTAATCTTATTATGAGAATAACAGATAATAGATGGAGATAAGAAGAAAAAATGCGGATATGGACTGTCATTGTAATACCATAAACAGACGTATGGATAAAG
>NC_090769.1:12646614-12649114 GCF_036898095.1 Palaemon carinicauda | reverse complement strand
ACCCTAAGCTTTAAAATGACACTTCATTCCTACCTAAAATAGTTAGCTTAGCAGCATCTTCATATATTCCACCTTTGTTTCCTGGGGTGCGTGAAGGTTTTTATTTTTCGAAGAATTAAACCATGATGGAGAAGATTAAGATCTTCATCATTGGTCAAATCGAAGGATATTTAAATTATTTCTTGTGATTTCCTTTGGAATATATCTTAATCTTTTGCCCACGTCCCTCTAAATCCATCGCTCCATATTTCTACCAATGATAAATTATTTGATTGACTAAATCAAGAGAAATAAATCAGTGTGGGTTTGATAAGGGTTAACCGGTCTCACTTCAACCATAGAGAGAGGAGTATGGATCTATTACCATAGAACATTCGATAACAAATTTTAAAGCAGATGAAGCGTATAAATATGAAATGGGTCAGTGAGAAAGGATACCATAGAGCTAGTGGCAATAATATGTGAAACCAAAGAAGACAGAATAGCAAAGACAAAGGATTTAGAGCAAAGCGTTTACACAGATATGAAGACGAGAGCGCCAATTTGATGGAAAAGTGAGCCTCAGATAAGAGCAAGTTCGTTATCCGTGAATTTTACTTTTATGGTGATCAAACTATCAGATAAAGGGTTGTGGTGGTCGATATCTTAACGTCCGTGACTGGTGATCGCCAGACTGGGGTTCGAGTCCCGCTCAAACTCTGTTAGTTTCTTTGGTCGTTGCAACTTTACCATCCTTGTGAGCTAAGAATGGGGGGTTTGGGGGAGCCTATAGGTTTATCTGCTGAGTTATCAGCAGCCATTGCCTGGCCCTCCTTGGTCTTAGCTTTTGGGAGAAGGGGCTTGGTAGCTGTCAGTCTCTAGGCATTGTCCTGCTTGATAGGACAATGTCACTGTCTCATGAGCGGCAAATAAAGAAAAAAAGTCATTAAAATGTTCAAGGTTTGAGGAGTTATCCGATACAAAATCTTGACAAGTACTCAATACTTCGCTAAAAGAATAAATGGTAGCCAGGAATTTTGACGGGTGAAGGTTAGGATGGAAGTTGGTAGTTATTCGTATCTATAAGGTAATCAACAAATAAAAATGTGAATGTAGAGTAAGGGAAACACAAACCGAGTTCTTTATCTCTGCCACAGAGTAGCTTGTGATGATGCTGAAGTTTGGTTGCATTAAGAAACGATAAAGTATACAATGCTAATGAAAGTCAAATGTCCTTTTATTTGGTAAATGTAAAAAAAAAAATATCGAAGACTTCAAGATTTTTTTTTATATTATTTTTGTTTAGGAGAACTGAAAATAATGAAATATGTACAGACTCTACAATTCAAGAGTGGATGAAGGAATTTTTGGAACCTATATTCATTTAGGAAGAATTTTTCAAAAGAACGTATAATCTACTGTAAGGGAAAGACATATTCACTTCGGAAGAATTTTTCAAAAGAACGCATAATCTACTGTAAGTGAGAGAAATATTCACTTCGGAAGAATTTTTCAAAAGAACGCATAATCTACTGTAAGTGAGAGAAATATTCACTTCGGAAGAATTTTTCAAAAGAACGCATAATCTACTGTAAGTGAGAGAAATATTCACTTCGGAAGAATTTTTCAAAATAACGCATAATCTACTGTGAGAGACATATTCACTTCGGAAGAATTTTTCAAAAGAACGTATAATCTACTGTTAGTAAAAAAAAAAAAGAAAAAACAAAGAAAGAAAGAAAGAAAAAAAAACCACCACACACACACACACACACACACACACACACTGAATGCTGGATTAGCTAATGCTATAGCACTGTAACATGTAACAGACGGCTATTAACCCCTACGTGCGAGGAAGTTTAAATGGCTAGTATATTTTCATCGGGTTAAATTTATGGCCACAATTCCATTACTGAGAAAAAATGCGATAAGTAATTTTAGTGTTTTTTAGTGTTTTATAGTTCTTTTCCAATCCAGAAAAAGGTATAACCGTGAAAAAAAATATATAATCTCTTTTAATGAATAAAAAGTGTCTTTCAATAAAATGTTTTCTAAATCATTATTCTGTATATTCTATATTAGAAAACAATTTAGAAAATTAATTAAAATGTATATTTCGAGATCAAATAAAAAAACAAAGCGTTCAGCTTATTGAAAAACCTTAGTTACTACCATCAAAAGTATTGTATAATTAGCTTAGTCGTCAGAAAAAGATTTTACAGCATCGATTCAACGGCTCAATGAAATTAACCCTTTCACCCCCTATGGACGTACCGGTACGTCCTTGGAAAACACTGTTATTTACATGTTTTTGCATATTTTTGATAACTTTATGAGGAACTTCAGGCATTTTCCAAAAGAATGAGACCAACCTAACCTGTCTATGACAAAAATTAATGCTGTTAGAGCAATTTAAAAAAAAAAAAAGATATAGCAAAATGTGCTTGAAAGTTCAACACAGCTTGGGGGTAAAAGGTCTGTATAATGTTATTGACCTAATCTTTAGGCACTTTAGCTG
>NC_090769.1:12644624-12646114 GCF_036898095.1 Palaemon carinicauda | reverse complement strand
TATAAATATGTTGATGAAACTCTATATATTATGTATATATGAATTTGTGTATAATGTTTCTAGTATATAATGTGTGCATATACTGTATATTTATATATGAATATATAAACATTTACGTATATATATGTATACAATGTACGGTATATATATATATACATATATATATATATATATATATATATGTATATATATACATATATATATATGCATATATATATGCATATATATACATGTATATATATGTATATATATATATATATATATATTGATTCCCATTTGAAGGCCTTACCTGTTATGTTATGAAAGCATAAATTTTGAGTACATTTGACCCCCCCCCCCAAAAAAAAAAAAAAAAAAAACGTTGAAAAGTCTGGTTTTTTATGACGTCAGCAGACAGGGTTAATAGGTTTAGAATACTTCTTTAGGATATCAATATTAGTTAGTTATATTTGAAGTTATTCATAGAAAAATAATTTTCAAATTATATAAGTAAATAATTAATTTGATTGATCCTTTGCTTTTATAGAAAGTTTTTTTTTTTCGTGCGAATTTGTAATATTTTTTAATCGAAAAATAGATAACGAGATAAAGTATTAAGAATGTAACAATCTAATTTTCTCTAACGGTGATGCAAATGATGGAGAAAAGTAATGACAGATATAAATATAAAGTATTACAATAATATTTTTTTTTCATTCACCATTGTTCTTCCGTGTGACCTACAAGTCCCCTCTCATTTAAGACACGACGTCTCCCTATTGATGGAATCAGTGTTGAATCATTCGATTACTGCTTATTCCTAGGGGAAGAACAATTCGTATATAGGACACTTCAAAATCCTTCTTCTCTTGTCTTGGATAACGCCATAGCCTTTCTACAATGGTCTTTCACTCTCAAGGGTTAGCCTTTCTACCACGGTCTTTCTCTCTCATGGGGTAGGGTTCCCTTGCTTGAGAGTACACTCGGGAACACCATTTTATCTTATTTCTCTTCTTCTTGTTTTGTTAAAGTTTTTATAGTTTATAAATGAAATATGTATTTTGATGTTGTTACCGTTCTCAACATATTTTATATTAATTGTTGTTATTTCCATTCCTAATTGGGCTATTTTCCATGTTGGAGCCCTCGGGCTTATACCATTTAGCTTTTCCAACTAGGGTTGTAGGTTAGCTAGTAATAATAATAATAATAATAATAATAATAATAATAATAATGATAATAATAATAATAATGATAATAATAATAATAATAATAATAATATAATAGTTCCTAAACCCTCAGTAATCAGGAATCCTTTGTTCAGCAAGTGTACCAAAGCGTAGGACTTTAATTGTTCAGATTGATGATGCATCTGGAGCGGGGTTGGGAACCTACTGTTTCTATTTTACTCTCGGTTTGGAAGTTATAACATTTGGCCGGGAGATTGAATGATGAGTAAATTGAAGGTAATAAACTTGATTTCTCTCTTTGATAAGCAGATTTGGTGTAAT
>NC_090769.1:12629624-12634624 GCF_036898095.1 Palaemon carinicauda | reverse complement strand
ATTAAGTATGTATGTGCTCTATTACCCACAAACACTAAACTTAACGAAGGCCCTCAAAATGTGAAACGAGCGCAGATAATATATCTATTATTTCCTTATATCTTCTATTTCATTCTTATAAACTCTTACAATTAGAAGTATTAAATTTTCATTTTGCATCTCAAAAACGACATACTGCATTACTGAATATATCATTCGTAAACGTTTTCAAAAGCAAATCATATTTCCAAAAACAATTCATATATTCAAAGTGTCCTGCTTAGACTCAGGGTTGTTGAGGGAAGATATAGTCAAATGGAAGCGCTGTTGAGATAGTAAAAACGTTTCTTCAATTCCAGAGCTTTGCTGACGCTCCAACTGTAGAACTCTGATATTGAAATCATATAAATGAACTTTTAGTAACTTGTATTTCATATACACACACACATATATATATATATATATATATGTGTGTGTGTGTTTGTGATTTTTATGTAATTATATAATTATATATGAATGCATATAGAATAGAGGCATTGGCAAATACAATATATATATATATATATATATGTGTGTGTGTATACAGTATATATAGATTATAATATATATATATATATATATATATAGTATGTATATATTATGATATATATTTTGTGTATATATATAGATATATATGTATATATATTGTAAAGTATGTTCGTGTGTAATCGTAGCTTTTTAATAGCATCCGTAAATGCGATTTGATTATATAAACAAACGCGATGGGATATCATTTTCGTTTAATTATAACCAGAGCGTGAGATCAATTAAAAGGGCTGAATTAAAGGTGAAGCCTGAAAATGACTTTTTTTTTTTTTTTTTTGTCTATTTTTGCTATGTACCGTGTATATAAATATATATGTTTGTATGTAAGTATGTATGTATATATATATATATATATATATATATATATATATCAAATAAGCCATATATGATAATACATTAAAGTCTGGATTCTCTCAACGACCTCGGTATCAGAGCCCCAGGCGAAATCACTCAAAGACTATAGTATCTGACCTGCCGGGTTTCGAACTCTGGTCCAGGATACTTTTATGACATTATCCTTACCACCTATCCTCGTGGCTAAGTGGTAAGGCTATTGCATACAAGCATCCTGGACCAGGGTTCGAAACCTGGCCGTCAGATACTAAAGTCTTTGAGTGATTTCGCGTGGGGCTCTAATCCCTAGGTAGTTAAGAGAATCCAGACTTTATTGTATTATTATATAAGGCCTATTTGAAATATGAAAAACACGTATAAATGTGAAAAATTTATCATGTATATATATAAATATATATATATATATATATATATATATATATATATATATATATATATATATATATATATATATACACATACACACACACACAAACACACACACACGCTGTATACTGTACTTTACGAAGGCCCTCAAATTGTGAAACTTGGGCGTTTATACAATATCCATGGTTTCCTTTTATCTGGTATTATATTCTTTTAATCTCTTACCATTAGAAATATTATATTTTCACTTTGCATTTCAAAAATGATTTACCGCAATACTGAATATATCATTAGCAAATGTTTTCAAAAGCAAATGATATTCCCAAAAACAATTCATATTTTCATAGTGTCATGCTTAGACTGATCCCAGTTTATGAAAGGGAAATATATCGTTTATTCGGCCAACTGTAATACTGGTATTACATTCTTTATCGTCATGTATAAATTTCAAAACTGTATGTAATGCATTGAAATTCGATTACGATAATATGATTGTTTATTTTTTGTTATTTTTGAGTTTAGTAATCCAAATATTCAGCCGATTAGATCCAGTTCGAAATTCAAAGCTAAATATATTTGTGTTAAAACGGCTTCCGTTTTACAATTAAAGAATATTATATACACGAGTGGTATATGAATTAATGAACAATTAATAAAAAATAATGGATGTTTTCACTAATTCTAGTTGATGCTATTAAACAAGAAACAAATGATATTTTAAAGACTTCACTCACCTCTCTCTCTCTCTCTCTCTCTCTCTCTCTCTCTCTCTATCTCTCTCTCTCTCTCTCTCTCAGCCTTATTCTGGAGTAGTTGCAAGATTAGTGAACTAAGTAACAAGGAGAAGTAATGGCAATATATATATATATTATATATATATATATATATATGTGTGTGTGTGTGTGTGTGTTTATGTATATATATATGTATATATTTATATATATATATATATATATATATGTGTGTGTGTGTGTGTGTGTGTGTGTATGAAATGATATCGTAAATTATCATGTTCAAGACCAATCCTAATTATGTATGTTTGTATTATCCTTCCATATGAAATGAATTTGTACCAACCGTGTTTCACACAATTGTACATAATTCCTTTTGTATATATTATGCTTGTATCTTCGCTCTTCCCTCGCACTAAAACGAACATGAAAATTCATGTCTGGTTTTTCCTCTGTAATATTGTCTGTCTTGTGAACTTGTTATGTCCTGTTGCCTTGAAGTTTTGTATATAAGGAGAGTGTTCTACAATAATATAACTCAGTCGTTTCCAACCTGCCTTTGAGTTCACAACCTTACTCGGCGCCGTCACATTGGTGACCCCGGAAGTCGACTCGCTCCCACTGCCTTCCACCCCCACCTCCCTCGCCCCTCCATCGTTGGTACTATGACGGAGACGGACTCTGCTACAGCAGTTGGCGCTGCGGCCGCCCCATTGAAACTTTCACCGTTCGCCACCGGAGAGGCGTTTGCTTGGTTTCAACGCACTGAAGTCCACTTCCGTATCAGGGGCGTGACTCGCTCAACCACCAAAGTGGATTATGTTCTCGCGGCGATACCCGACGACACCTTCCCAGAAATATCCGACTGGCTTTGTGAACAAGGAGACACCCCAATAGCGTGTGACGCCCTCAAAACATACCTTCTGCAGCAGTACTCGCCGTCGTCAGCCGCCCGTATAGCAAAGCTTATTCAGCTCTCGCAACAACCGTTGGGGGACCAAAGGGCTTCGCTTGCCCTCAGGGAAATGACCAGTATCGCTCGCCTTCAACCTACCGAAGACGGCTCTCCTCGTGAGGTGAACCTACTTCGTGCCCTTTGGATACGCCGTTTACCCGAACCTGTACGCGCTGCCATACCCGATGTCGATAGTTTACCCATAAAGGACTTGATGACCAAAGCCGACGCCCTTATGGACAGCCACTTCAAGACCTCCATCAACGCCTCCACCCCTGACGATGAGGATGCCTATTCAACGTCAACCGAAGCTGACATGAATGCCGTAGGACATACACGCCTACCCCGTGACGTGCCGAAGCGGCGACAAAGCCGCCCACCACCCACCAATCGCTCGCGCCCCAACGAACGACTTCTACAGCCACTTACTACCTCCCATCCGCCGCAGTTTTGCTACTACCACTTCAGATTCGGGGCAACCGCGAAGAAATGTGCCAAGGATTGTCAGTGGCCAAAAAACGTGTAAGTAGGCCATCGCTTGTGGCGGTGGCCTCCCATGTTTCTAATCTTTTCTTTTTACAGGATGCAGGAACGGGCGTGCGATTTTTGGTAGACACGGGTGCTTGTCGTTCTCTTTTGCCAAGGAAACTCTTCAAGGCACGACGTAGTCTGTCTACATCTGCCGACGTCCGCTTAGTAGCTGCCAACGGATCTGCGATACCCACCTACGGTTACGAGAACCTCACATTATCGTTCGGAAACGGTAAATTCAATTGGAAGTTTCTCGTTGCTGACGTCACAATGCCAATCCTCGGTGCGGATTTCCTCTCTCATTTCCACCTTCTGGTCGATGTCGCCCACCGACGATTGGTCAACGCAGACTCGTACTTGTCGACACCTCTTCAACCCGCCCCATCTAACCTCGCTCTCCACATCAGCGCACCTACGGATGCCTACGCCCTCCTCCTCACGTCGTACCCGGAAGTTTTCCGTCCAGAACTTCGCCAAACGCCCACGGTTCCAGCCAAGCACGGTATTTATCACCATATCAAGACGACGGGACCCCCCAGTCTTCACAAAATTCAGACGTCTGGCACCGGAATGATTGGCAGCCGCCAAACAGACGTTCGCCGAAATGGAGAAAATGGGCCTTTGCCAAAAGGCCTCCAGCCCATGGTCGTCGCCCTTACACATCGTTCTGAAGAAAGACGGCTCCCTCCGTCCGTGCGGGGATTATAGGCGCCTGAACATGCAAACAGAACCGGATCACTACCCCCTCCCAAACATTGCCGACGTGACCTCCTACCTGCACAAAGCGAAGGTTTTCTCTACGCTCGACCTCCTGAAGGGGTATTATCAGGTGCCTATGAACCCAGAAGACATCCCCAAGACCGCCATCATCACTCCGTTTGGTACATACACCTTCAATTACTCCTGTTTTGGCCTTCGTAATGCTGGGGCAACGTTTCAACGTCTCATGGATGGCATCTTAGGGGACCTCCCTTTCTGTGTATGTTATGTGGACGACATACTTGTGTTCTCCTCCTCAAAAGAGGAACACCTCCGTCACCTGCGCATCGTGCTCGACCGCCTGCAACAAAACGGCCTTGTAGTCCGGTACGACAAGTGTACCTTTGGCGCCAACGAAGTATCGTTCTTAGGGCACCGCATCACTCCTGAAGGTGTCCACCCCCTCCCTGAGAAGGTAGCAGCCGTTCAGAACTTCCCCGTGCCCTCGACCGTCAAAGCTCTGCAGGAATTCTTGGGCATGATCAACAATTATCACCGTTTTCTGCCAGCCATTGCCGCCACTCTTGCTCCCCTCTACGCCTCCCTTAAGGGCAAGCCGAAGGACCTGAAGTGGGGTCCCCTTCAAGAAGCAGCCTTCTGCAATGCAAAGAAGGCCCTATCAACTGCTGCGGCTCTCACTTTTCCTATCCCACACGCCCCTCTCCTTCTCTCCACCGATGCCAGCGACGTCGCTATTGGTGCAGTACGGTGGTCAAAGGCTCGCCCCGCCCATTGGCTTT
>NC_090769.1:12612124-12617124 GCF_036898095.1 Palaemon carinicauda | reverse complement strand
GTATGATACCCTGATTACTCAAAAGGTTTATACTTCAAACAAATCTTGTAGGTTCTGCAGGGCGTAGGACTTATCCGTGTGTGACAGGACAAGGAAAACAACCCTTAAATTAAGTAAAGTGAGTAAGTACTACTTAGAGCATGTAATTCACTTTTCATAAGACCTTTATATAAAGGTCTCGTAGACAGAGGTAATAAGATAATGTTCTCTGCTTCCAAAGAGAATATAATATATTTGGTTGGATATCTTAGGCATTATCATAATTTCAGTTATTCATAAACTACGCAATTTGTTTTTACTTTTTACATTAAAAATTTGAATTTGATGTAATAATAAAAGGCTACTAAGATATATTTTTTTTCATACAAATTTTGTACAGCAATATTTTTTGTATTTAATTAACTATAAACTAATTCGTATTTCTATGTGATATAGATAAATATACAGACCCATATTATATAAAACCCGCTACATCAGCCTCTCAGCAGAAACCAATCTGTTGTTCATATTCTGATTTTAGGAATTAGATTTAAAATGCGACAGCATTGGATTTAAACTACATTTCCATCATCGAGAGAGAACTGCGTATTCCGGATAGAAATAACGTACAGTAATTCCCTTGGAGCGGAAACCTTGAGCCTGGGATCAGACTTCAAAAGACAATATAGAAAAGTGGATTTGTCCCGTCATTACGTATGATAGAACGGCTACGTGCTGTCTACAGCATTATGGTTTCTTGGTTACACAATAAAGATTTAAAGACAAATAAAACAAAATTAAAACTAAGAGTTGCTGCCTTTTTTTCGTACACAAAATGGTCCTTGTTTATTTCAGTCACTTATCGAGGGTTCCGTTTTCAAGGTCGAGTATATACGGCAGAGGGAAAAGACAGATAATTACATAATTGAAAAACTGTTAGAGACCGGTTATATAAGCATATGCTTAAAGGCCAAGAACCTTTCTCCACCCATGTAAAACCTGGGAGAGCAAGGCAAATTACAGTTGCTGAATCAGCAGGTAGACCTGGGTGACTGCCCCCCTCCCCACCCCACCCCCCTTACTGTAGACAGAATAAAGGTGTGAGCTAGTGAAAATGTATCCACAATTTGAGTGGGAGCTGAACACAGAAACGACTATGTCAAAACAGTTAAGCGTTAATAAACTTCCCCCTTATTCAAACAAAACCACTCAAAAAAAAAAAAAAAAAAAAAAAGAGCGTAATATATTTAATACAAATATTTTCGTGTTCTGGAAATCAATATCTTTTCCTTGTTCCAATATTTTGAAAATATCGACAGAAAGTAACTCATAAATATAGCTACAAAGTGTCATTTGCTAATTTGTTTTGAAATAGCATTTCATTTTATATCAGCTCGGTTTGTATTCTGTCAATACTTCCAATCTCCCTCCAGTTCCGCAACAACTAATTTTCAGCCAGAAATATATCAGGAATAATTGGGAAGCATGATGGGATTCAATACGTTTGTTTTATGCACCTGCAGGTTGTAAACAACGTTGACGGCCAATCTCCTCCAAATTGAAAGCTTTAGAGATTTTGTTTATCTTTCCGGGATAGATAAGTCACAGAAATTGGTTTGGTGGAGGAAGAAAGGGAAGAGTAATTCCAGGAGGGGGAATTGAAATTATTAATTGTATGAAATTGATAGAGTGGAATCAATCCATGAAGAATAGAACAGTGTATTGTTTGTGTTTGATTACTTAATTTTTCTAAATATTACATATTTCGCACAAAGACTTGAGCACATATGCATGTGTAATGTATTTTGGGGATAAGTATACATGATTAAAATGATCGATAATTATCTGGTGTTATAATCAATGGTAATAGATGATAAGTATGTATACATGGATGAATATATATATATATAATATATATATATATACACACATATATACTTTGAAATATTAAAGCCATGTAGTTTTCAATATCGAGTTCATTTCGCCTCTTGATAGCCGAGTGGCTTTAGTAATCAACCCCAGCTTTTGAGCTATAGGTTCGAATCCTGACCCGAGCAGAAACACATGCAATTTACAGAATATCTTTTTTTCCTTCTATTCCTGGGGTATATTGAAATAGATATCAATATCTACATTTGGTTTCATATTTGAACGTATCAAAGTCACTGGTGTTAGTAAAAGAACTATCAAATATATTTATATAAAATTATGATGTTAACGAAGTAATCCATGAGAAAAGCAGTAGAGAGGAAACAAGATTGGTCCATTAGCGAGATCTGCAATGTGTCAGAATAAAAGAATTCGGTAATCCTGATGTCATTTCTGCCTGTTGTGTTACAGATGATGCGATTTTTCTTCTTCTATGTATTCCAAGGTTGCATATCCTCTTCCGTTGCACATTTATTATATAGATACACACACGCGCGCACACAGGCATACAACCATGTGTATGTAGGCTTGGGTGTGTGTTTGTTTTGTGTGTGTTTGTTGTGTGTGTGTGTCTGTGTTTTTACGTGTATGTCCTTTTGTATATCTAATCCCTCTCTTACCCTCTGAGATAAGTATGTATACATAAGCGTTAGTTGAATAAATTATCATGTTTTGATAATGCGTATATGCATAACACAATGAAATTGATCATCTTAACATTGCTACGGAGAAAGATAGTATTAATTTATTTCTTTGCTTTTGAGGTATACCTCTTACTTTTTCTTTAAGGATACTGCAGCTCTGGCAAAAGTTTAATGTAATCACTCTTCTTCCATTGATCTTTCATCAATAGACAAATATCTTCTCTTTCATTTTCATGGTTGGGACGTTTTTCCGATCACCTGAAGGCATTTACTTTGAGTTAAACATTATTAGTAACTTGGCAGGTGCTCAAGACATACAGTTGAAAGAGTAATCAGGGAATGGTTGAAATTGGAATTTAACTAATACTATCGCAACCCCTCCCCCACTTCTCTCTCTCTCTCTCTCTCTCTCTCTCTCTCTCTCTCTCTCTCTCTCAAAAACTTTTATGGGTTATAGTGTAAGAAAAAAAAAATTAGGATTAGCTTTACATTAGTGGAGTGTAATTAGGAAATAATCTCGTCAGTGACTATAATACAATAGTTCTACTTATTCTCTCTCTCTCTCTCTCTCTCTCTCTCTCTCTCTCTCTCGTTATCGTTATTATTGAAATTCAAACTTTCTACTTATTACACTGGTCTGCATCGAGTGGTGATTTGAAATGCTGCTGAATAAAGTCGTTATTAGAAATCATTCAACCGAAATACATCTTAATCAAGAAACGTAATCTAACAAGAATGTTCTCATTTTCTTTCACTTTTCTCAACATTAAAATACCTTCTCATTAAATGGAAAGACGTGGATAGTGTTAAGAACATTGCCGTAAGGGGATCTTAATTTATGAACGTCTTCGGATAATGAAGCAGCTCTTATGTCCACCACATCGATCAAAATAAATGGCCCCATTACTTTGTCTTATATGCGTCTCGAAATATTAACGCCTTCATGTTGCCATGGCCGAAGGAAATAAAATTAAAAATTCTTTTGGAAACAGTAAATTATTTTCAATGCGTCCTCAAAATGCAATGCAATACTCCAGGTAGAGTATTGCTATTCTATAAAATATTGTCATTTTTGTCTTTATGAGAAATTAATCGTATGTAGAGTTTATATGCTTGGATCATTAGAATTATCAATTTTTTATGAAGAATTTCATTGGAAAACTGTAAATTATTTGTAATTCTTCCATAAAATCCAATGCAATACCCGAAATAGAGTATTGCTCTTCTATAATAATGTCGTGTCATTTTTGTTTTTATATGAGCATTAATCGTATGTACAGTTTATATGCTTCGATCATTAAAATTTTAATTTTAATTAGGATTTTCATTGGAAACTATGAATTATTTCCATTTCTTCTACAAAATCCAATGCAATACCCCAAATAGAGTAATTGCTTTTTTTATATTAATTGTCGAGTGCCATTTTTGTCTTTATATGACCATTAATCGTATATAGAGTTTATATACATCGATCATTATTTTAAGGAAAACAAATTAAAATTTTCATTCATTGCTTACAATTATATAATTCATTTAAGCGGCTGATTATCATTGTCGATATTTGATGCACGCACGGCCACATAAATCACATACACACATATTTGGATATGTATGTATAAAATATATATATATATATATATATGTGTGTGTGTGTGTATATATATAATATATATATATATGTATATTATATATATTATATATATTAATTAATAATAATAATAATAATAATAAATCTATGCTATATGCTATTAAAAATATAAATGTGTATGTAGTGTATATATATATGATATATATGTGTGTGTGTGTATAATATTATATATGTGTGTGTATATATACAGTATGATATATATATATATATATATATGTGTGTGTATGTAAGTATGGGTGTATGTATGTATAATAACTTTTACCTTACACTTTTAATCTCTTATTGGATTGATGCATTTTTCGAAAAATAACAGACGTTTTCTTGATTTCAGCGTCAGATCCTTAAATCTTTTATCCTTCGTTTTTCCTTATTACAAGTTCCTTCGCAGAAAAGCAACATGGCTATTCAGATTAAAAAGAAGAAAAAAAAGAATCAGCAATTTCTGTGAATTAGTTTTATTTCTTAAGTACTGTGAAAAATATTGAATTAAAATAACGGTAAATTGCTTGGCAATATTTATTCCAGGATTTTTACCATTTTAAATCACGGATATATTGACGTAAAGGAGTGATATTACGGTCACCAACTCGTAAACGATAATAACAAAGTAAGGTAAAATCACGGTCGTCTGTAATTTACTGAAATACGGCTGAGAAACTGTTATTTTTACGGATAATATCCAATTAAAATTGCTATTTTTCTTTAACTGTGTAATACGAAACCACTGCCATTAGAAGACTGAAATTAATGCCAGACCATTGCTCAGACATCGTCTATAACGTTTATAACGCTTTCAGAAG
>NC_090769.1:12594715-12602215 GCF_036898095.1 Palaemon carinicauda | reverse complement strand
CAAGAGAAAGAAGATTGGGTTCTGAGAAAAAATTGTTCATTACTCTAACGAATGTATTATAAAACGCTGCTTGTACGCAAAAAGAAGTCTAGTAGATAAAGGAAGACATTATAATATCCATGAAATCAGATCATAGACGTATAGTCCCTTTCTGAGTGGAGAGGTAGCTAAACGTGGTGAAAGGGTTTTTGTATCACCATAATCAGCAATGGTGTACTAGTCAGGACCACCCATACTAGGTTGGTTTGCTGTGAGCGATCAGACAAAAATTTCCCAGTATTACTAATTCGCAGTGGCCAGAGTGGCGCACTGTTAAAAAAAAAAGAAAAAAAAAAGAAAAAAAAAAAACCTAATTCTAATCGGAAATTCTCCGTAAAATATAGTTCTCAGCTGAATTCGTATCGCACTAGAATACAGGCGACCGCAATTTTACCCTACTCTGGTATTATCTTTTACGGGTTAGTGACCGTAATATCACTTCTCAACGACAGTATATCCGTTTTTAAAACGGTATAAATCTTGGAATAAATGTTGCCAGGTATTTACCGTTTTTTTTACGACAAACTTTTAACACGGCAGATTAAATGGCCAGACATGAGTAAAAACATGGGCAAAGCCTTTGTCCTGCAGGGGACTAGAAACGACTGCATTTGTTGATGATGTAGATGTAAAGTATGGCAATAATTATGCTTTTTACTAAAACAGATACGGACCGTTAAGCAATGAAGATTTAAAGAGTTACTAGGACGTCTATAATCTAAAATGGAGTCGTGAAATAATTTCAAACCGACATACTTTTTTAGATATACAAAAAGAACAAGAAGGCTTTTCAAAAGTTGGTGGTACATCTACTTAAAAGGATTAGTGAATTAAAACCGAGAGGTTCTGGAAGAAATACAATTAGGCTTTCCGATAAGGCATAATGTTCAATCAATTCAATATCGTCTTTGAGAAGAATATCAAGTTACGTGAGAAAGTTGGAAACCTTTCCGACTTGGGGAGGAGAAAGGTATTGGAGCTTGTGATGGAAGAGTTTAGCAATAATAATAATTAATTAATATTATAAGATAATGTAAAGACTTCAATGTATGTAGGTAACGTACTGAATAATGTTTTCTGTACGGAATAAATCCTCAAGTATTGAGCATCTAAAACAACTACAGGATAGATAACATCTATCCTCTATTCCTCTCAATTCAAAGCAGTCTTATTTTATTCTTAATTTCACCGCGTATCTGTATTTCGATGTATTTTCTTCAAAATCTAATGTATTTATCCTTAAGTCATACACCACATGTCCATCAAGTTTCGTTGAAACTGGTTCAGTAGTGTTTGCGTAATATTCTTCACAAACCAAATATTTGCCATTTACTTAACACTGCAATTATTTTCAGAGTACTGCTGCGTACTTGTACTTTCATGTACTTATTTAAAATGTCACGTATTCGTCCTTGGGTCATATCCATCATAACTATCAAGTCTAATCAAAATCGGGACGATAATTTTTGTAAAGTTGCACACAAACAAACAAACAAATAGATGACGACAGGATTGAACACATATCCTTCGTTGATTTGTTAATATGGGTTTTACACAAATTGTTTCATTTCAGAAATAGATATATTTCAAAGTGTCTAAAAAGCAATATTATCACTAAGATACAAGACGACTTTAACTTTTCTAAGTGCTACCATTTTCAAATAGAGAAAGGTGTATGCTAAGAAAAAAAATAAAACAAATATATTCCCACAACAATAAGTTTAAAAAAAAAAAAAAAACAATATACCACAAATTTCCCCTCAAACATCAGAAACTTGAGAAAAAGAACTTTTCTATCTGCCCCCCTTTGAAGAAGGGTGTATGGTAAGAAAAGAAAATATAAACCGTAAATTCCCTAAACAATAATTAGTTTTGAAAAAAAAAACAATAAAAACCACAAATTTCCCCTCAAACATATCACAAACTTGAAATAAAAAGTCAAAATAAATTCCCCGAAATCCACACAGAGAACGGCGCCGAATTCGTTTGGCCTTGTCCCGGATGTAAACAAGTCGGTTGACTTTGCTCACGTCGAGCGATGATTCCGCTAAACCTAGCAGAAACTCGCTGCGATTTCCAAAAGCCTGGCAAATACTGATCTGGGATCGGTTTAAGTTGTTTGGGCGATCATTTGCTTGATGGAGATTTTCGAAATACAGTATATATATATATATATATATATATATACAGTATATATATATATATATATACATATATATATATATATATATATATAATTTTTATGCGAGTATATACACAATACAAAATCAAATCTTACCTTTAATATTGAGTTAAAACCGTTCTCTTCATTTTTGTCAATCGAAAAAAAAATATAAACTTTCAAGTAGAATTCCAATTAAGAGTTATAATTACCGTATTCGTGGTGCTTTGCTTATCAATCTCTCTCTCTCTCTCTCTCTCTCTCTCTCTCTCTCTCTCTCTCTCATCAATGAGGAATCTAAAATCCTATAAATATACAGAACAATTTAATCAACATTAAACAACCCAGCAGACATTATAGAAAATTAGACAATGATTAATCAAAAGAAAGAATGTAAATTATAAATAAAACTTGAAGACAGCTCAAGCCATTTCGGGCCCCTCGTTTTTGCCAACCATCGCAGTTATCTCGAGAGAAGACCTGGATCTCTCTCATCAGGAGTGAAAGGCAAACGTCTCTGAGAATTCCTTTGTCCTTGCGAGACATTGATCTTCCCTGAGGCAATGGAGGAAACACATTTCCTTTAACACAGAGCACAGCATTTGCATGAAAGCAAGGCATTTGTCTACGTAAAGTAATGGTCTTGCATGCATTTGCATGTGTAATTGAGTATTGTGAGGGAAGTATAAGTCCACCTTCAAGAGGGTGTTAAACAACTATATACATAATGTTTCATAGGAAATTCTGGATAGTGTCAAAAATACTATCACTTACCACGCCAGACTTTTGTTGTTGTCGATAGGTACTCTAGAGAATGAGTTAAAGAAAACTATTTTGGGTTTGCAAGAGAAAACATACCTCATATTAATAATACATTTTTATAAATGGTACACATCGAACGACTTGAGGATTTTGATAAAATGTACATTTCTTTATAAAACACTACACTTCAAAAGAACTATATTTTCTTTATCCATCTGCCACCCAAAATGCACCGCCACGTGTCAAGAGATACTCTGAAAATGAATTTAAAACAAGCATCGTTTCTAATCAGCAAAAGAAAACGTACTATATTTAATCCAAATATAGCCTGTATATAGCGTTGACTTTCTTCTTCACCCAAAACTCCACAGAAATCAAGGACCCCTGAGAAAGAGATTTTGAACCTATTCCATGAACATTATCTCTAATACAATGGATCTCGTTTATATCATAGGAGTGATGATTTGGTTAACTGAAGTGTAGCAAACTGAGTGGACGAAAATCTCAGAATTCTCGATTAGCGTTCGAAACTCAACTAAACATTTCACAAGTTATTGATAAGTTTAATTTATAGCCTTTCTTTTATTTTTTAAACCCAAGTTGCAAATTATACTCCGTGGTTATTAAGAAATGTTATGGTCTAGATTCTTTCCAATCTGAGAGAACACAATTCTTAGCTCCTATGGACTTTTTAAAGGATTATTTCTATCGTAGTATATCAAAATGAATTTAGTCTTCATCGACAGGAGATATAATAAAAAAAAAAGGTTTAGCATTAATTTTTAATTTTGTTCGAAATTTAAAAACAAACAAAAGGACACAAAACGGAAAATTTCAAAATTAACTTTTTTTTTTTTTTTGGGGGGGGGCGGGTAGATCAAGATTCTAGTATAAATTACATTCATTACTCATTTAGTAGATATAAAAAAAAGTTTCAGCATAACTCTGAATTTGGTTAGAAATTTAAAATCAAACAAAGAGCACAAAAAGGGAAGATTTCAGAATTCGTTTTTTTTTTTGGGGGGGGAGGGGGTAGATGAAGATTCTGACAAAAATTACATTATTACTCATTTAACGCAACTCCGGTGAGAGATACTATTTCACCTGTCTTAAAACCTACAGAAATCTCTACAATGATTTTTTTTTCTTGGATCTTCATTGTTGAAACATACACACACACAGACATTGAATATCCTATCTTAATCACAGTCCTCCCACGAAAACACGAATATTATGCACAGTATGCTCTACTAAGCTTCAATTTAAGAATATAAAACATTGCTAGTTCAACTATACATAGAGAGAGAGAGAGAGGAGAGAGAGAGAGAGAGAGACTCAAAACACACCAATCACCTGGAACACACATACAGACAGACTCGCACACACACACACACACACACATCGGCTGCTTTCCTTTCCTGGGTGAGAGGAAGAAGACTGGCTAAAGCACACAGGCCAGGTTTCACTTGGGCGAAAACTTTGAGTGGTTCATTGAAGAAGACTGCTCACTTCAATCTTGGGTTTCTCCAGACAAAAAAAGACATCGAAGACTTATCCATGGCAGACCTTCTCTTTAAGTAAGGATTATTTTCTTATTTTTTTATCACTATAAATGATGCTTAAGGATATTTAAGGTGGGAAGTGAATTTTGTTATGTACTTTGTCCAGAGCAATAGCATACAAAGATATAAAGCGTTTCCTGGTATTCTCTTAAGAATTTCGTCTTCTTTATTCCATTATGATGTAAGTTTTGCCAGTTCAAGGCGGAATATCTTAGCTAAAACCCTCCACATTCATCTAATAATCAGGTAATTAAGTCACTGTTTGGATGAACAAACAACAAATGCAACCGTTTCTAGATCAATGCAGGATAAAGGCCTCAGGCATGTCCTTAGTCACAACTTGGGGTTTAGCCAGTTTTCATCACCACGCTGGTCAATTGCGATTTGGTGACGGTGGGAGACTTTAGTCTGATCGTTCACAGCAAACAAATCTGGAAATGGGTGGCCCTGAATGTAGTTCAGCTCTGCTGATCATGGCGATGCACAAACCCTTACAATATGTTAAGCTATTCCAATTTAGAAAATATTTGGATAGGCAGGTGAAATGGGACCATGTCTTTATTCCATTTTACAAGTATCGATCTATGGACTTAAAAACACACAAACACAAGCACACATAAATCTATCTCGCTACATCTATATATATATATATATATATATATATATATATATATATATATATAGGTTTGGGTGGATGGATGGTGTGAAGAAAGCTCTGGGTGATAGGATAGATGTGAGAGAGGCGAGAGAGCGTGCTAGAAATAGGAATGAATGGCGAGCGATTGTGACGCAGTTCCGGTAGGCCCTGCTGCTTCCTCCGGTGCCTTGGATGACCGCGGAGGTAGCAGCAGTAGGGGATTCAGCATTAAGAAGCTTCATCTGTGGTGGATAATGTGGGAGGTTGGGCTGTGGCACCCTAGCAGTACCAGCTGAACTCGGTTGAGTCCCTGGTTAGGCTGAAGGAACGTACAGAGTAGAGGTCCCCTTTTTGTGTTTTGTTTCATTGTTGATGTCGGCTACCCCCCAAAATTGGGAGAAGTGCCTTTGGTATATGTATGTATGTATGTATGTGTGTGTATATATATATATATATATATGTATGTATATATATATATATATATGTATGTATATATATATATATATATATGTATGTATATATATATATATATATATATGCATAAATACAATTTAGGTACCATATACAAACTTTTAATTACATAGTATATATATTAAAACTATTATGATTACTTTTCAACATAATCTATTTGCGATTTAAACAGAAGGGAAGTTGAAATGTTTTTAGATAGATTCAAGTATCATCTATTCCAAGTCATTTAAAGTAATAATTTCGCTTCGTAAATCTCTCTCTCTCTCTCTCTCTCTCTCTCTCTCTCTCTCTCTCTCTCTCAAGGAGCATGAGCAGAAATAGAAATTCTGAAACAGAGAAGTGGAAATAAAAAAGGTATCAATAATTTAGTTCTTGTCTGCAGTTTCTCCGAATATCATGAAACAATAAATAGTCATTATTTTTTTCCTGAATATTACATCGCTCTTAATCACGTCCATGGTCTGTTATTCTGAGGGATATTTCACTCTTCCTTTATTTCTAATTAAATGGTATTTTGGATAAACTTATCAAAATACGAAAAAAATTTTTAATCTGTTCTCAGAATAGACCGAATATCCAAAGACGTAATAGCATTATGATGAATTAATACATTATTATTATTATTATTATTATTATTATTATTATTATTATTATTATTATTATTATTATTGTTGTTGTTGTTGTTGTTGTTGTTGTTATCAAGGTACAATAGAAAGAAATACAAAAATATATAGAACAAAAATATAAATACATAATTAAAGAAATACGGAATAGAAATCAAATGAAATCAAATAAATGGCATAATCAAATATTCAATATAAAAAAAATTCTATGTAATTCAACTCTCGTTTTATCTTTACATCTGAAAATAACAGGCCATTAAAAAGCCATTTCATAAATATTGAAAGATGTGTGTGATACTGATACTGCACGCAATTCTCTACAATTAAAAACCCAGTGTTTAGTTTCGGATACTGCACGCAATTTTCTACAATAAAAAATCCAGGGTTTAGTTTCCGATACTGCACGCAATTCTCTACAATAAAAAATCAGGGTATAGTTTCGGATACTGCACGCAATTTTCTATAATAAAAATCCAGGGTATAGTTTCGGATACTGCATGCAATTCTCTAAAAATAAACAACCAGGGTTTAGTTTCGGATAATGCACGCAATTTTCTACGATAAAAATCCAGGGTTTAGTTTCAATTACTGCACGCAATTCCGAACAATAAAAATCCAAGGTTTAGTTTCAATTACTGCACGCAATTCCCCACAATATAAAATCCAAGGTTTAGTTTTAATTACTACACGCAATTCCCCACAATATAAAATCCAAGGTTTAGTTTCAATTACTGCACGCAATTCCGAACAATAAAAATCCAAGGTTTAGTTTCAAATACTGCACCTAATCCTCCAAATAACAATCCAAGGTTTAGTTTCAATTACTGCACGCAATTCCCTACCATAAAAAATCCAAGGTTTAGTTTCAATTACTGCACGCAATTCCCTACCATAAAAAATCCAAGGTTTAGTTTCAAATACTGCACATAATCCTCCAAATAACAATCCAAGGTTTAGTTTCAATTACTGCACGCAATTCCCTACCATAAAAAATCCAAGGTTTAGTTTCAAATACTGCACCTAATTCTCTAAATAAAAAAATCCAAGGTTTAATTTCAAATACTGCACCTAATCCTCCAAATTAAAAAATCCAAGGTTTAGTTTCAAATATTGCACCTAATTCTCCAAAATAAAAAATCCAAGGTTTAGTATCAAATATTGCACCTAATTCTCCAAAATAAAAAATCCAAGGTTTAGTTTCAAATACTGCACCTAATCCTCCAAAATAAAAAAATCCAAGGTTTA
>NC_090769.1:12584715-12587215 GCF_036898095.1 Palaemon carinicauda | reverse complement strand
ATTTACTGCTTTCCTTTTGAAGGACCACTTTTCAAAATACAGGACAATTACGAGGACGGCATCCATAAAGTTAGTGGGCTAAGCTCTGGATCAGAGTGCCACATATCATATTTTCGGCACGGAAAGATTGTATGCCATTTTGGTACATATTTACGACAAATGAGAGCAACTAAACCGGAGATTCCCTTCCCAAGTTCACGGTACAATTGCATACATATGCGAGGGATGACATACACATATGTGAGAGATGAACTGATTCAGTGAAAATTTAATTCCTTTTGAAAAACGACTTCTCAAAATACAAGACAATTACGAGGACGACATAAAGTTAACGGGCTAAGCTCGGAATCAGAGCCACATATCATATTTTCGGCACTAAAAGATTGTAAGTAATTTTTGTATATATTTACGACAATTTTCAATAAATGTTATCAGTTACACGAACACATTTGACCACTAGAGATCTTGCATCTGAAAAACGCAATGAATTTTCTTCTCAAGAAATCGCAACGCTAAAACTTGAATTCCATATACATGACATATAAAAATAATTCCTAGCGCTCATGAATGGGTGTTTAAAGGTTTCGTATACACAGAATCTATGATTTACATCCCAATTTCTAAACTATGAAATAAATACATTAAAGATTAAAGATATCATGGAAATTGTACATAAATAATCAGCAACCTTGTACTCACATTGCATGAAGTCGTCCATCGCCAGTTGCAAGAGACCTACAAAAGAGATGGTTATCAGTCAGACTGGGAATGTAATCAAGTACAAATACACACATAAAATTGACATTACAGCTCTATGGTCAAATTACTGAATACAAAATAAGCATCTTTATATTAAGGCCTTCAATGTTTAGAGATGTTAGAATGTTCCTCTCCTTTTTCCTAATCGTCTATCCCCAAGTATTTTGAAATATTTGATATAAGGGTAAGCTACTTGAGACCAGGAAATAACCAAATATATATGGTTGATCCTTTTATCAAGCATAATTTTAAGATTTACATTAACAATAAAAAATTAATATTTTTCATCCTTATGTAATATTTACTTCATATGAACTTCTCATATAGAGATAATCATTTTACATTTATTCATATTTACTACACACTTATAAAACATATTTCGATTTCCATTCGAGAGAGAGAGAGAGAGAGAGAGAGAGAGAGAGAGAGAGAGAGAGAGAGAGAGAGAGAGAGAGAGAGAGAGAGAGAGAGAGCTGGAAGGGATAAGAAAGGGGGTACAACACCATGAAATACCTACTTTACTTGGGTAAAAACATTCACGTTACGGCTATGGAAATCACCTTAGTCTTTACCACGAGAATACCAGCAGCTACAAAGCCAGCAAGGATAAGAGAACAAATCAAGTTATCCTTCAGTCACGACAAAAAGACGTCTGCTCAGCTGGATAACAAAGCCAGAAAGGATAAGAGAACAAAACCAGTTATCCTTCAGTTACGACAAAAAGATGTCTGCTCAGCTGGATATCAAAGACAGAAAGGATAAGAGAACAAATCCAGTTATCCTTCAGTTACGACAAAAAGAAGTTTGCTCTGCTGGATAACAAAGCCAGAAAGGATAAGAGAACAAAACCAGTTATCCTTCAGTTACGACAAAAAGATGTCTGCTCAGCTGGATATCAAAGACAGAAAGGATAAGAGAACAAATCCAGTTATCCTTCAGTTACGACAAAAAGAAGTTTGCTCTGCTGGATATCAAAGACAGAAAGGATAAGAGAACAAATCCAGTTATCCTCCAGTTACGACAAAAAGACGTTTGCTCAGCTGGTTATCAAAGACAGAAAGGATAAGAGAACAAATCCAGTTATCCATCAGTTACGACAAAAAGAAGTTTGCTCTGCTGGATATCAAAGACAGAAAGGATAAGAGAACAAATCCAGTTATCCTCCAGTTACCACAAAAAGACGTCTGGTCTGCTGGATATCAAAGCCAGAAAGGATAAGAGAACTAATCCAGTTATCCTTCAGTCACGACAAAAAGACGTCTGCTCATCTGGATATCAAAGACAGCCAGACGTCATGAGAAGAAAGGGCGATCCTGGAGCATCCACTCAGAATCTCTCAAGAGAATAATTATAACTCTCTATGAAGACCCTCCAGTTGACTTCTTTCGAGAGGAGGTCACAAGAAAACGCTCTTCCGAGCTACAATAGAAGGCGTTCCCCGGTATACAATAGAAGGCGCCGCCGGGCTGAGGCTAACAGGACATTTCTTTAAATGCCCATTTGTAGGAATCATCTCTGTTACTGAATCTCCGCTGGGGGTAGAGCACAGTTGGTATTGCTAAGAGGTCTTTGTGACGTCCCTTCTGCAGACCCTAAATAGCTGCACTCACTTTTATTATTATTATTATTATTATTATTATTATTATTATTATTATTATTATTATTATTATTATTATTATTATTATTTCTTCTTTGTCTACATCTTTTCCCACTTCTATGTGGGGTCGATGTTTCTGGTCAG
>NC_090769.1:12569715-12574715 GCF_036898095.1 Palaemon carinicauda | reverse complement strand
TTAGAGTTCTCTTGCTTGAGGGTACATTCGAGCACACTGTTCTATCTTATTTCTCTTCCTCTTGTTTTGTTAAAGATGTTATAGTTTATATAGAGATATTTATTTTAATGTTACTAGTCTTAAAATATATTTTTCCTTGTTTCCTTTCCTCACTGAGCTATTTTCCCTGTTGGAGCCCCTGGGCTTCTAGCATCCTACTTTTCCAATTATGGTTGTAGCTTAGCATAATAATAATACTCTGGGATATGCTGAACTATATTCGTAGAAAAATGAATAAATCGGAACCGAAATGGGGGAAAGGTTGTGCTTTATACGATGCGTTTTCTACGAGTAATAAACAGAGGTTCAACAAATATTCAGCACTTTAAGGATGAATGTGATACGGACCCGTGTTTTTTTTTTTTTTTTTTTTTTTTTTTTGCAGCCACCACTTTTTGCAAAAGCATATTGTATAAACGCAGTATAGTGTAATATAATATATATGCAAATGACTTACGGTGAAAAATGAAAATATATAAGTGAATCCTGACTACTCTCGTTTTACCTCTTCAAGAAGTAAAACAAAACTAGCATTATATTTTCATTTTTCCCTGCATCTGAATATAACGTCTCCCTGTGAGTTTTACTCTTATATATATATATATATATATATATATATATATATATATATATATATATATATATATATATATATATATATATATATATATATACATACATATATATACATACATATATATATACATACATACATACACATACATACATACATACATACATACATACACGTGTATATATATATATATACATATATATATATATATATATATATATATATATATATATATATATATATATATATATATATACATATGATAAATATACATCAAAATTTTCATTTATCAATATTTGTTAAATCAATTTCGGAGTATCCAAATATTTCTGTATGTTTACATTTTCTCCACGATTCTATAGCAGGCAACTTATGAAATAAACAAACAACTCTTCGCTATAAACAAAACAATAAATAAAAACAAGAGCATTTTCGATAACCAACTCGAGGAAAGATGAATGATGGAGGCAGACGTCTTCCAAAATGGATCACAGAAGTTTATCTTCCCCAAAGGAAATCCTTTCAAGTGAAATTCGAGTCATGCCTCCTTCGTCCAGTTTGCTTTTCTCCTTCCACGGAAGCAGTCCTCGGGGGCGTGGGAGGGAGGTTATGAAGGGGTGCAAAATCATGTGGAAGTGGGTGGGTGTGGGCGAGAGATTATGGGACGTTTTTTTGTGGGGATGGACTTGTGTGGTGTATGTATATGTATATGTGTGTATATATATACATATATATATATATATATATATATATATATATATATATATATATATATATATATATATATATATATATATATTTATAGATACACACATATATGTATGTATATATATATATATATGTGTGTGTTAGTGTGTATATATATACACATATGTATGTATATGTATGTACACACACACACACACACACATATATATATATATATATATATATATATATATAATTTCTTAGAAATAGCTATAAATATTCGAGAATGGTTTATGGCAAGATTAATTATCAAAATGGAGGAGACTGACCAGTCTAATGAATCAGACTTGAACCTTACAGAGTCGGTCCGAATAAAGACCGAAAGTGACCGAAAATTAATCCCATAAAAATCTATGAAACACAAAAATTTTAATTCAACCTATTTAACCTATGCTTATCAAATATGTTAAAATTTTAAAAATAAAGAAACCCTCAGAATCCGATACTTTTTTTTACCTATTTTTTTTTTAAAGACTACTTTTAGGAAAAAAAATTGTCTTATGCTTAAAATAGTCGCCCTCACTCTATTTAGGAATTATTTAATGAAGGCAAAACTGAAAACCAATTGGTCACGCCTGCATGACCATTTCGCCATCTGGCTAAAATATCTTCAGTTCTTTGGGCCTTCATGGTCTGATGATTTTAAAGAAGAAATAATTGCTTTTATTTAGTTTCAATTTATTACTTTCAGATTCATTATTCCACATAGTTTGCCTTTGAGTACCTATAACAGGCTTTGTGAGGGAAACAAAATCCTTAAAGGGGAGTTTAATGTTAAGTTGTGGTAAATTTATTTCTGATTTAGCAATGTCATTTGCTTTTTCATTACCAACAACTCAAAGATGAGCTAGAAACCAGCAATTTAAATATTTACCCACTGAGAATAGAATTTGTTAACGAGCTCTTTAATTTGCAAAATCAGATTGTTCTTATGAATGTAACTTTTCAGGCCTTCAATGACACTTCATGAATCAGAATAAATGACCAATCTAAGATTCACTCTATTTCTAGTTATAGTCGGTGATTATTCATATGTAAAGACTGATACTTTACTATGTAATGAGAGTGACTTGCTTTGTCTGAGGATGCTGCAGCACAGCCAGAACCTATCAAAGGTTTAAAGCCATCTTCCTCTTGTTATTTTCAAGTTTTGATAGATTATATCTGAAATATCTATCCTAATGTTATAGTCCTTAAACTTCTCTTGCAGTTTTTTCTTATTTCCTTTCATCACTGGCCTATTTTTCCTGATGGGGCACTTATAATATCCTACTTTTCCAACTAGTGCTGTAGCTTAGCAAGTAATAATAATAATGATAATAATAATAATAATAATAATAATAATAATAATAATAATAATAATAATAATATATAACAGTGATGTCGAATATGTTTCAAGACATGTAGTTTATGGTGAATAGAAATATATCTAAATTTCTTACATACATATAAAAATATGGGGGCATATTCTTGTCGTCGTCATCACCCATAGTGAGGGGAAAAAAAGGATATTTGAATATGGTTCATCCTGATGTTTGTAGATTGTAGTACTCTATTCGCTCTAATTGGGAAAGGGTGGTCTCTAATTGGGAAAGGGTGGTTTATGAATACACCACTCTGGTTGAAGAGCTTCTCTGTTGGAGAATTGATAGACAGGATCTTCAAAGCATTGGCATTGTTACAAAATCTTAAATTAAGGACAAAAGTGGTTCCCTACTTTCACATAAAACTGAGATAGATCCAAAGGCTCAACTACAAAGTCTCATGCTTCAAGTTTGCATTGAATCTAAAGAATTGAAAGCTTGTATAATCTGTGAAAAGTATTTTTTTTTTCATTAAAGAACTGTGAATTTTTTATGTTTATAACATCTAAGTTTCTAATGTACAGTATTGAGTCATAGAGATGGGATTGATATGATCAATACATACAATGGTGGGTGTAATTGCGTAAATAAAACCCAGCTAATTCATAAAAAATAAGCATGAACACTGGATTACATAAATATGAAGAGAGGCATTGTTTAGAGGTTTTATAAAATTTTCTCTTTAAATATTTGTAATCACTAGTATAAAGGAATTTGTAAAAAGATCGGAAACCTCGGGATGACACTGTTTTAGGAAAATGAAAAATTTTCTGGCCTATCTCTTATTCTATATGTACAATCCTCCAATGTTCACCACACAACCGAACTTATTGGACATAATTTCGACGAATCATTGCAATAAAAACTCAGTAACTATCGGTTCATTAAAAATTACTTCTTTCTAAAACCTAGCAACTTAAGTATTTCATAAAATCTACAGTATATTATACTATCAACAAAGATCACAAGACAGTAATCACAAGTACCCTGATTTCAGTCGTATGTTAGCAGACGCTGCCCAAACTGACAGCAGAATTAGTTCTTCGCTGCTGTTTTCGTGATCCCGAATACCAGAATGTGTCCCAAGAACATCTGGAACTCTCAAAGCCATGCTACGAAGAAGAAGAATTGCCAGGAATTTCAGAGTCTTTACTCGAACAGAATTGAATTCTGCAGATGTGAATGAGGTTAGCCACCAGCTTCTCTCTCTCTCTCTCTCTCTCTCTCTCTCTCTCTCTCTCTCTCTCTCTCTCTCTCTCTCAAGCTGTCAGCGGATGAAAAGCCCTCGCTTGCTCAGACAACTGCCTCGTTAATTGAGTTAGTGAATGCATTGGCATGCAGAGGCGACGTTGACCCGGATTTAGGAACGCATGTACACCAGCCTTTCGGTGCCATGTAAACGTTAATTTTGGTCAAAAACTGTTTCGAACTGCGATAAATGTATAAATGTACTAAAATCCGTCGTTCGATTACCTTAGTTATATCTCAAAATGCAATGTAAGGCTATATCAACTATTTCCTATTAATAACGATGGTCTATGGGTGAAAAGCTTTATGTCAAGACTTTCAGGTAGGCCAAATATCTCTCGCAACTGTGCCACTTGGGGGCGGTACATAAAGATCTACCGATGTCGTACTATATAAGTATACCTCAATTCGTGAAAATTTATCATGACGCAAAGAATGTACGTGGTTATCAATTACCACTAATTTAATATTTTTGTTAAGAATTTCTATATTCATTTAATTATAAAAGTAGAAAATTCATGCTTTTATCATAAAAACAAACAGATTCACCATTATTGTCTATGTATTATTTTTTAAAAGTATCGCATTAGACTTTTATTAAATATTTTTATACAATACAAAGTTAATTGTGAAAATATTTTTTCTTGGTAATACAATAATCAAAATGCAGCTAGTTTTGACTACACATAAAATTCAAATAGTTAAGTCATCAAAGATTTATTCATATTTCATTATTAAAAAAAATTCTAATACACCAATTTTGAACTGAGATATTGTTAATTATTTACAAACAAAACGTAAAGCTCTTATTTCATTATGACCTAAAAAAAATAGAGAAAATACATTCGAAACAAACAAAATATATGCATCACACGTTCAACGCAAAATGACCCACTTTTCCAGTAAAAATGAATTTTATTCGTATTGATTTACTAATAAAACATGAGTGGCTATATAAACAGGACAACCACAGAGCCTGATGATATGTAAACATTTAAAATGTGAAACAATTAACTTCTGTTAATGTA
>NC_090769.1:12549715-12557215 GCF_036898095.1 Palaemon carinicauda | reverse complement strand
AGAATTCCTAGTAAATAGTAACTAATGACAATGTTAAAATGTTTAAAGGACGCTCATGAAAGGCAGGAGCAAGGGACAGTGGCAATGCCTTAGCTAGCAGGACAATGCTCTGGCCAAGAGAGTGGCCATATATACATATGTTCAGCGCAAAAGCCCCTCTCCATCAGGCTAAGACCAGGGAGGGTCAGGCAATGGCTGATGATGTTTCAATAGGTAGGCCTATAAACTCCCCCAAACCCCTCTTCCTTTGCTTACAAGGATGGTGAGGTTGCAGACACTACAAAAAGCTATCGAGCTTAAGCGGGACTCGAACCCCAGTCCGGCTGATCAACAGGCAGGGACATTACCAATAGGCAACCACATTTCATATAGAGACTCCTCTTAACTAAATAAATTAAAACCAAAAGAGAATTCCTAATACCCTAAAAAGACCAAACACGCACAGGTGCACTCAAATTACTCATCCATTGCACAGTTATCCCTTGTTCAGCCACTAATTATTCAAACCCTACTTAAGGTGAATTATATAGATTAGTCAATAGTTGTGACCCAATACATTATTGGTTCCTTAATTAGTACAGTTACCCAAAATGGTTGCGTCAGGTGTTTCATAATTATTGGTCGGCTAAATGAGATAGAGTTTCCAATTAGTGAATAATGATCAAGAGACGTAAAAAACGATGGGAATTAATTTGTTGTGGAAATTCAATCGGCCTATTGATGTCAGGCGATTCATCATTTTTCAACAATTCAATTATCATAATTATACTTTACAATTATACTTTGGGACTTTTTCGTGCTCAACAGGCTGACGTAAATCTCTTTTTACAGTTTATATATGAAAGATCTATTGTAGTGTTGTTACTGTTCTTAAATATTTTATGTTCATTGCTATGATTCCCTGTTGGAGCCCTTATAACATCCTGCTTTTCCAACTAGGGTTGTGGCTTAGCTATTATTACTACTACTACTACTACTACTACTACTACTACTACTACTAATAATAATAATAATAATAATAATAATAATAATAATAATAATTCTGGCTTTAAGTCTAATCTACTTACGCTTGTGGTCCACTCTATGAATCCTCCATCGATACATAAAAAGACTTGTTGACACCGTTATAAATAATTTCTCCCTATGAATCGTATCTAGTTACAGTATATAAAACTTTCATATGGTAATATATACGTCTTTTGAATCATAAGTGTTGTATTAATTCGAGTCATAATAATAATAATAATAATAATAATAATAATAATAATAATAATAATAATAATAATAATTAATGATAATAATAATTAACAATAATTAGGTTTAAACGTTAGAATAGACATGCAATAATAAACTCCTAGATGATAAGAGTTTCCGACATACTAACAGGTCCAAATTAGTTATATAAGCTATCATTTAGTAATAATTATTCGGGAAGATAATGTAAGGTTTGCAATATATATATATATATATATGTGTATATATATATATATATATATATATATATATATATATATATATATATATATATATATATATATGTATATATATGTATATACAGTATATACATACATATATATATCATATATTATTATTATTAGTATTATTATTATTAATTGATAAGCTACAACCCTAGTTGGAAAAGCAGGATGCTATATGCCTAGGGTCTCCAACAGGGAAAATAACCCAGCGAGGAGAGGAAAAAAGGAAAATAAAATATTCTAAGAAGAGTAATAACATTAAAATGAATATCTCCTATATAAACTATAAACACTTTAACAAAACAACAGGAAGAGAAATAAGATAGAATAGTGTGCTCGAGTGTACCCTCAAGCAATAGAACTCTAACCCAAGACAGTGGAAGACCATGGTACAGAGGCTCTAGCACTACCCAAGACTAGAGAACAATGGTTTGATTTTGGAGTGTTCTTCTCCTGGAAGAGCTGCTTACCATAGCTAAAGAATCTCTTCTATCCTTACTAAGAGGAAAGTGGCCACTGAACAATTATAGTGCAGTAAGCCCTTGAGTGAAGAAGAATTGTTTGGTAATCTGTGTTGCCAGGTGTATGAGGACAGAGAAGAATATGCAAAGAATAGGCCAGACTATTTAGTGTTTGTGTAGGCAAAGGAAAAACGAACCGTAACCAGAGAGAAGGATCCAATATAGTACTGTGTCGGTAGTCAAAAGACCCCATAACTCTCTAGCGGTAGTATCTCAACGTCTTTTGAATCATTAGCTTTGTATCCTTTCGAGCCCCAGGTTAAAACGTTACTTAGAATAGACAGGCAATATTAAACTCCTAAATGAGAAGAGTTTCCGGCATACCAACAGTTCCAATTTAGATTCATAGCTATTACTTAGTAAAAATTATTCAGGGAGATAATGTAAGGTTTGCAATATTGGCGTAATTATTCATTTCGGAATGTTTCTGTGAATATTTTGGTAAAAGAGTTATGGAAGATATTTCCTGTTTCCTTATTTATTGTTCATGGTCTATGTCCACCTCAATTTACACCAATTCATCCAAAACCTAATATTATGAAAAATTACCCCATGAATAGAAATTAGTGGAAACAACTAAAGTTTTTTTTTTTTAGGAAAAAGAACAAGCCGTTTTCTGTGGGTGAATCAAAATTTACTAATGATCATAAAACCTTTTTTCATTTTGGAGGACCTAATTTTGGGCCTCATTGGAGCCAGGACAAATTTATTCAATTTGTGCTAAAAATATGATTTTAAATAGAAATGAAAATTCATAATTTGTCAAAAAATAAACTCATTTACGTGTCATGTGTAATTATCCTTGGATTAGCTATTGCATTATAAACTGTAAAAATCTTAATTAGCTGCTTAAAATTTGAGTAATGAGACACAATGAATTTCGAATGGTAATTATAAGTACCCAATTATAAGAGAAGGTTACCTACGAAGCAAAGAAAATACTGAAGGTAATAATAAAATTGATAAGTACCATTAACATTATGAATAATAATAAAAACTATCATTTTATTGATAATCATACTGATATTTAACATGATAATAACTGTATAGTTAATCATGATAATAGTAGCAATAGTAGTACTACTACTACTACTACTACTACTACTACTACTACTACTAATAATAATAATAATAATAATAATAATAATAATAATAATAAGAGTACCAACTAGAAAAGCACCCTAGGAGTGCAGACGTCCACCACGGCAGCTTATTTCTCGAGACCAGCTGGCTTCTCCCAGAATCAATTTAAACCGTAGACGTATTTGAAGTATGTCTGACAACCATGTGCGAACTTGGGGTTAAGGTTAGGGTTAATTCGGACAACTCTTTGCTCGACCTTGACCTTTGAACTAAGACTTTCAAAATGAAATCCCTTCCACGTCTCAACATGAAAATTAATTCCTGAAAGTTCCACTACACTATGAGTAAAATTGTAGCCAGAAAGTTGTTCACAAACAAAAACACACAAACAAACAAACAGGGGCGAAAACATAGCCTCCTCCCAACTTCGTTGACAGTGGTAATAATATTAATACAAATTAAAATGTTCAAAACCATATTTATATATTTCAAAGTACTGTAATCACTTGGGTATAACTGAATGTAAGCAGAAAAAAAATCTTAACGTTTGGACACCTAAATTTATTAGAACTATTTCAAAACGATTGCTATAAATATCAACATGCGCAAGGTACGGACAAACGTTTTTCATACAAATATTGAAATGTTTACCATAAATGAATGATGAGCAAAACGATAAGAAATGTTTTCATTAAATGAAAAAAAAAAAAAAAGCCTTTGACACGCAAAAAAAAAAAAAGTCTTTGACACTCTACAAGGCAATGGCTGCAAGTTTTTATGGATGAGAGAGAGAGAGAGAGAGAGAGAGAGAGAGAGAGAGAGAGAGAGAGAGAGAGAGAGAGAGAGAGAGAGAGAGAGAGAGAGAGAGGATGGGGGATTCCAAGTAAATATGAAAAAGTGTGCAAGAATGTTTGCTAAAAGAACCTATATTTACCAACTAATATTCTTTTTTCGGGGAAGTTGCTCGTCGCGAGAAGCTGGTTGTATTTCCCTTCGTAAAACCTACTGGTTCAAGAGTAAATACTTGAACAAATTGTATAATATACCCTTGAAAAGTTTCTTGTAAAATGAAAAACAAATGAAATTAATAATAAATTACTATGACTTTCTAAATGACAGTGAGACATTATAGTTTACTTTGCAAATACCAAAGTTTTCAATACAGAATACTTCTAGGCGCCCTTAGGTTTTTCGTACTTCAACCAAAAACAGAATTCACTGAAAAAAAAAAAAAAAAAAAAAAAAAAAAAAAAAAAAAAAAAAAAAAAAAAAAAAAAAAAAAAAATCCTCTTGTATGAATTAAAGTTGAACTCTGTCATCTATTTTCAACACAGGATCTTTCGTCACTTCTATAGCAATTAATGGGTGTCGGTAATGCAGTACAACCGCATACTTTTCCTATTTATTATGAATACTAATATTGCTCATTATTCATGGCTACTCTTTACATTATTCAATCGATTTTAAGTTTATTTTCAGCTGGAAAAAATTTTATGTGTACCAAATATATAATGAATACGGGTTTGTTTATCACAGAGGTAAATAAATTAGAATTTTCCTATCAGACAGATCCCACAAATGGTTAATTACCACTCTCGATCAATCACAGGTTAGTGTCTGAGACTGAAAACTGTTTTTGTGTGTTTATATACCAAGAAAATACTCAAACCGGGTATTTTCTACGAATCAAAGCTGAAAAAAAACCATCTAAAACTGCAAATGTAGAATTTCATACAAAACAAAGCAGAAAAACAAAACTAATAAAAAAGAACTCTTATCTAACAACAACTGTAATCGTCGAGTGGCTACTTTCCTTCTTGGTAAGGGTAGAAGAGACTCTTTAGCTATGGTAAGCAGCTCTTCTAGAAGGACACTCCAAAATCAAACCATTGTTCTCTAGTCTTGGGTAGTGCCATGGTCTTCCACTGTCTTGGGTTAGAGTTCTCTTGTTCGAGGGTACACTACGGCACACTATTTTATCTCGTTTCTCTTACTTTTGCTTTGCTAAAGTTTTCATAGTTTACAGTATATAGGAAATATTTATTTAATGTAATTGTTCTTAAAATATATTATTTTCCCTTGTTTCCTTTCCTCACCGGGCTATTTTCCGTATTGGGGCCCCGGGACTTATAGCATTTTCCTTTTCCAAATAGGGTTGTAGCTTAGCAAATAATAATAATAATAATAATAATAATAATAATAATAATAATAATAATAATAATAATAAGGCTCTGCTAATTGAAAAACCTATGCCAAACGGATGTATTCGTTGAAAACAGACTTTTAGTAGCAAGGTCCGCCATTTCCAAGAGCAAATCAATTATGTAGAGCCAAGCCGAAATATTCATTTGACTTTACAAGTGTAATTCCAATCGAGTACCAATACGAAATTGTAGAGCCTCACTTACATAATTTCCGGTTACCATCCATAAATAAAATATCCTGATGCAAATTCATTTCTTTTCATCGGAGAAATAATCAAGGGATATATCTTTATGTTGCATTATGAGATGGTAATAGCCCTTTACTCATGTAAATCAATCACTTTTATAACTAAATATAAATACATGAATTATTTTATCTTTCTTAAAATTCACTTGCTAATAAATGTATTTTACTATTAAATCTACATTAGTTTGCTACATACATTATACTACAGCTTAGCAAATCACAGTTTATTCAGGGTTTAAAATTGCAAGATAAGTCTCGATTCACGAACTTAAAAATTTAAGTTTCTCATGATAAAAACATTTCATAATTTTCATGATCACTGGATAAACAATTACAGATATTCATCAATTGTATAGATTTAATCAATAGATATTTTCACAATGGCTGACGTTATACGAATTTTTGTCCAATAAGATTGGGTACTTAAATCTACACCTGACACGCAGTGGTTTAAATTTATCTCGTTTCCCATTTCAGTATTTCAAAACGCAATCTGAAATTCTCCATATCTTTACTAAAACTCTACTTTAGACTATTTTTAGTCAGTCAATGAAGTGACTTAAGGAGATCCAAGACTTTCTAAGATAGCCAATTTCTAGCTCCATTCCTTTTACACTAGTTTCGATTTTCAAGTAGCACTGTTCTCCGATATAATGAAAAATTATTATTATTATTATTATTATTATTATTATTATTATTATTATTATTATTATTATTATTATTATTAGCCAAGCTACAACCCTAGTTGGAAAAGTAAGATGCTATTAGCCAAAGGGCTCCAATAGAGAAAAATAGCCCAGCGAGGAAAGGAAATAAGGAAATAAATGATGAGAACAAATTAACAATAAATCATTCTAAACCGAGTAACAACGTCAAAACATAAATTGTCCATCACTTATACTGTACATACATATGACCTACAGCACACAGCCATGTATACATAGCTCTGCTGTGGAAGTCACAAAACTGGGTATTGTTATTCCGATACTATCTTTTTCTGGTACATGCTCCAGAGACTTTACTATTCGTATGCTGGAAGATAATTTATCCGTGTTGATGCTAGCATCATCAAATTAATGTTCAATGGCATGATTAAATTATACACACACATACACACACACGTATATACACACACACACACACACACACACACACACACATATATATATATATATATATATATATATATATATATATATATATATGTGTGTGTGTGTGTGTGTATATATACATGTATATATATGTATATACACACACACACACACACATATATATATATATAATATATATATATATATATATATATATATTACATATATATATATATATATATATATATATATATATATATATATATATATATATATACACATACATACATATATATCATTCAAAGTACATTTCATTATACTTTTCTTTCGAAAGTATATATTTTAAGTATAAAAAAAATATTACATAAAGTAATAGAAAAATTATATTAAATTATAACTGAAATGGATAACTGCCTTTCCTTATAACAAAAAGCTCACCCGTAACTCCCTTGACATTACATTAGTCAACAAAATAATTATAATAATTATTATGATGTAGGTTAATGTTAATTATCTTTTAAAAATAAATACCTAGAGGGAAGGCTTAGTGAACGGAATAAGCCCTAAAAATAATATCTAATTATAGTTCTTTTCAAATTGTCAATATACTTTTTATATAGATTTAATTACTTATAGAATAATTTGTTCATTTATTTAGTGATTTATAAAGTTATTTATCTATTTATCAACTTACTTATGCTTTCATTTATATACCTATTTTTTATTTATCAATTTATTTCTTCATTTGCATACATGCATAATATATCTAAGACTGTTCAATTACATCAAACATTATGACTGAAAAGGTTTTAGAAAGGTTAAATTAATTAATCTAACAACGGATGTTGTACTGCAGGATGTAATCAAGAAAAACTG
>NC_090769.1:12532683-12549215 GCF_036898095.1 Palaemon carinicauda | reverse complement strand
GTAAACGGTAACTAATGACAATGTTAAAAGGTTAAAGGACATTCGTGAATGGCAGAAGCCTTAGCCAGCAGGACAATGCCCTGGCCTAAAGACTGACCTTGTATACATACGTTTAGCGTCCAAGACCCCTCTCTATCAAGCTAAGACCAGGGAGGACCAGACAATGGCTGATGATGTTTCAATAGGTAGGCCTATAGACTCCCCCAAACCCCTCTTTCTTAACTTACAAGGATGGTGAGGTTGCAGACACTACAAGAAACTATCGAGCTTGAGAGGACTCGAACCCCAGTCCGGCTGATCAACAGTCAGGGACGTAACCAATAGGCAACCACATTTCATATAGAGACTCCTCTTAACTAAATAAATTAAAACAAAAGAGAATTCTCAATACCCTAAAAAGACAAAACACGCACAGGTGCACTCAAATTACCCATCCATTGCACAGTTATCCCTTGTTCAGCCACTAATTATTCAAACCCTACTTAAGGCGAATTATATAGATTAGTCAATAGTTGTGACCTAATACATTATTGGTTCCTTAATTGGTACAGTTACCTAAAATGGTTGCGTCAGGTGTTTCATAATTATTGGTCGGCTAAATGAGATAGAGTTTCCAATTAGTGAATAATGATCACGAGACGTAGAAAACGATGGGAATTAATTTGTTGTGGAATTTCAATCAGCCTATTGATGTCAGGCGATTCATCATTTTTCAACAATTCAATTAACCTAATTATACTTTACAATTATACTTTACGACTCTTTTATGTTCAACAGGCTGACATAAATCTCTTTTTACAATTTATATATGAAAGAACTATTGTAGTGTTGTTACTGTTCTTAAAATATTTTATGTTCATTGCTGTTTTTATAGTTTATTTTTCATTTTTATTGCCTTTCCTCAATAGGCTTTTTTTCCCTGTTGAAGCCCTTATAGCATCCTGCTTTTCCAACAAGGGTTGTGGCTTAGCTAATAGTTTTTTTTTATTTCAATTTTCTTATTGCCTTTCCTCAATAAGCTATTTTTCCCTGTTGGAGCCCTTATAGCATGCGGGTTTTCCAAATAGGGCTGTGGCTTAACTAATTATAATAATACAAATAATAATTCTGGCATTAAGTCTAATCTACTTACGCTTAAGCTCCACTCTATGAATCTTCCATTGATAAATAAAAACGACTTGTTGACAACATTACAAACAATTTCTCCATATGAATCGTATCTAGTTACAGTATATACAACTTTCATATGATAATATATTATTATTATTATTATTACTATTATTATTATTATCATTATTATTATTATTATTATTATTATTATTATTATTTATTAATATTACTTGCTAAGCTACAACCCTACTTAGAAAAGCAGGATGCTATAAGCCCAGGACCTCCAACAGGGAAAATAGCCCAGTGAGGAAAGGAAAAATATGAAAAAAATATTCTAGGAAGATCTATAACATTAAAATAAATATATTTTATATAAACTATACAAACTTTAACAAAACAAAAGGAAGAGAAATAAGATAGAATAGTGTGCTCGAGTGTACCCTCAAGCAAGAGAACCCTAACTCAAAACAGTCGAAGACCATATTACAGAGGCTATAGTACTACCCAAGACTAGAGAACAATGGTTTGATTGTGGAGTGTCCTTCTCCTAGAAGAGATGCTTACCATAGCTAAAGAGTCTCTTCTACCCTTACCAAGAGGAAAGTGGCCACTGAACAATTATAGTGCAGTAAGCCCTTGAGTGAAGAAGAATTTTTTGGTAATGTGTGTTGTCAGGTGTATGAGGACAGAGAAGAATGTGTAAAGAATAGGCCAGACTATTTAGTGTTTGTGTAGGCAAAGGGAAAATGAACCGTAACCAGAGAGAAGGATCCAATGTAGTACTGTGTCGGCAGTCAAAAGACCCCATAACTCTCTAGCGGTAGTATCTCAACGTCTTTTGAATCATTAGCTTTGTATTCTTTCGAGCCCTAGGTTAAAACGTTACTTAGAATAGACAGGCAATATTAAACTCCTAAATGAGAAGAGTTTCCGACATACCAACAGTTCCGATTTAGAATAATAGCTATCACTTTGTAAAAATTATTCAGGGAGATAATGTAAGGTTTGCAATACTGGCATTATTGTTCATTTCGGAATGTTTCTGTGAATCTATTGGTTAAACAGTTATGGAAGAAATTTCCTCTTTCCTTATTTATTGTTCATGGTCTATGTCCACCTCAATTTACACCAGTTCATCCAAAACCTGATATTAGGAAAAATTGCCCCATGAATAGAAATTAGTGGAAACAACTAACGTTTTTTTAGGAAAAGAACAAGTCATTTTCTGTGGGTGAATCAAAATTTACTAATGATCATAAAACCTTTTTTTATTTTGAAGGACCTAATTTTGGGCCTTATTCGAGCCGGGACAAATTTATTCAATTTGTGCTAAAAATATGATTTTAAATAGAAATGAAAATTCATAATTTGTCAAAAAAACTTATTTACGTGTCGTGTGTAATTATCCTTAGATTAGCTATTGCATTATAAAGTGTAAAAATCTTAATTAGCTGCTTAAAATTTGAGTAATGAGACATAATGAATTTGGAATGGTAATTATAAGTACCCAATTATAAGAGAAGGTTACCTACGAAGCAAAGAAAATACTGATGATAATAATAAAATTGATAAGTACCATTAACATTATGAATAATAATAAAAGCTATCATTTTATTGATTGATTGATTTAAAGTTTTCAGGCATCCTGACTCATTTTATTGATAATCATACTGATATTTATCATGATAGTAATAACTGTATATTTAATTATGACATAGTAGCAGTAGTAGTAAAAATAATAATAGTACCAACTAGAAAAGCACTCTGGGAATGCAGACCTCCGCCAAGACAGCTTATTTCTCGAGACCAACTGGTTTCTCCCAGAATCAATTTAAATAGAACGTATTTGAAGTATGTGTGACAACCAAGTGCAAACTTGTGGTTAAGGTTAGGGTTAATTCGGTCGACTCTTGGCTCGACCTGACCTTTGAACTAAGACTCAGAATTGAATCACTTCCACGTCTCAAAATAAAAATTAATCCCTGAAAGTTTCACTACTCTATGAGTAAAATTGTAGCCAGAAAGTTGTTCACAAACAAAAACAGACAAACAAACAAACAGGGGCGAAAACATAACCTCCTAACTTCGTTGGCAGTGGTAATATTATTAATACACATTAAAATGTTCATAACCATATCTATATATTTTAAAGCACTAAAATCACTTGGGTTTAACTGAATGTAGACAGAAGAAAAAAATCTTAACGTTTGGAAACTTTAAATTTATTAAGAGTATTTCATAACGATTGCTATAAACATCAACACTCGCAAGGAACGGGCAAACTTTTTTTCATGTAAATGTTGAAATGTTTACTATAAATGAATGATGAGCAAAAAGATAAGATATGTTTTTATTAAATGGAAAAAAAAGTCTTTTACATTCTATAAGACAATGGCTTTGCGTTTTTGTGGATGAGAGAGAGAGAGAGAGAGAGAGAGAGAGAGAGAGAGAGAGAGAGAGAGAGAGAGAGAGAGAGAGAGAGAGAGAAATAAGACATGGTGTGAAGGCTTCTTGAGAGAGAGAGAGAGAGAGGAGAGAGAGAGAGGAGAGAGAGAGAGAGAGAGAGGGGAGAGAGAGAGAAATAAGAAATGGTGTGAAGGCTTCTTGAGAGAGAGAGAGAGAGAGAGAGGAGAGAGAGAGAGAGAGAGAGAGAGAGAGAGAGAGAGAGAGAGAGAGAATGGGGGATTCCAAGTAAATATGAAAAAAGTGTGCAAGAATGTTTGCTCAAAGAACCTATATTTACCAACTAATATTCTTTTTCGGGGAAGTTGCTCGTCGCGAGAAGCTGGTTGTATTTCCCTGCGTAAAACCTACTGGTTCAAGAGTAAATACCTGAACAAATTGTATATTATACCCTTAAAAAAGTTTTCTTGTAAAATGAAAAACAAATGAAATTAATAATAAATTACTATGACTCTAAATCACAGTGAGACATTATAGTTTACTTCGTAAATAGCGAAGTTTTCAATACAGTTTTTAGACGCCCATAGGTGTTTCATACTTCAAACAGAAACAGAATTTACTGAAAAAAAAATGCTTAAAATATCTTCTTGTATGAATTAGAGTTGAATTCTGTCATCTATTTTCAATGGGTTCTTTCCTCACTTCTATAGAAATTAATTGGTGTCGGTAATGCGGTATAACTGCATACTTTTCCTATTTATTATGAATACTAATATTGATCATTATTCATGGCTGCCCAATACATTATTCAATCGATTTTAAGTTTATTTTCAAACTAGAACTTTGATGTGTACCAAATATATAATAAATACGGGTTTGTTTATTCCAGAGGTAAATAAATTAGAATTTTTCTATCAGACAGATCCCACATATGGTTGTATACCACTCACGATCAATCACGGGTTAGAGTATGAAACTGAAAACTGTTTTTATGTATTTACATACCAAAAAAGTACACAAACAGGGAATTTTCAACATATCAAAACTGAAAAAAAAAAACATCTAAAATTGCAAATGTAGATTTTAATACAAAACAAAGCAGAAAAACAAAACTAATAAAAAAGAGCTATAATCTAACAACAGACAAGACTGTACACCGTTAGAAAAACCATAATTTTAATCGGAAATTCTCCGTAAAAATACACTGCTTGTAGGTAGTAGGTTGGCCAGGGCACCAGCCACCCGTTGAGATACTACCGTTAGAGTTATGTGGTCCTTTGACTGGCCAGACAGTACTACATTGGATCCTTTTCTCTAGTTACGGTTCACTTTCCCTTTGCCTACACATACACCGAATAGTCGGGCCTATTCTTTCCAGATTCTCCTCTGTCCTCATTCACCTGACAACACTGAGATTAGCAAACAATTCTTCTTCACCCAAGGGGTTAACTACTACACTGTAATTGTCCAGTGGCTACTTTCCTCCTGGTAAGGGTAGAAGAGACTCTTTAGCTATGGTAAGCATTTCTTCTAGGAGAAGGACACTCCAAAATCAAACCAATGTTCTCTAGTCTTGGGTAGTGCCATAGCCTCTGTATCATGGTCTCCCACTGTCTTGGGTTAGAGTTCTCTTGCTTGAAGGTACACTCGGGCACACTATTCTCTCTTGTTTCTCTTCCTCGTGTTTTGTTAAAGTTTTCATAGTTTATATAGGAAATATTTATTTAAATGTCATTTGTTCTTTAAAATATATTTTTCCTAGTTTCCTTTCCTTACTGGGCTATTTTTCCTGTTGGGCCCTTGGGCTTATAGCATATTGCTTTTCCAACTAGGGTTCTAGCTTAGCAAGTAATAATAATAATAATAATAATAATAATAATAATAATAATAATAATAATAATAATAATAATAATAATAATAACGGACAAGACACAGTGTAGGTTTAAGCCCTGTCATCAAGAAGGCTATCCTAATTGAAAAACCTATGCCAAACGGATGAATTCGATGAAAACAGATTTTTATCAGCAAGGCCAGCCATTTCCAAAAGCAAATCAATTATGTAGAGCGAAGCCGAAATATTCATTTGACTTTGCAAGTGTAATTCCAATCGAGAACCAATACGAAATTGTAGAGCCTCACTTACATAATTTCCGGTTACCATCCATAAATAAAATATCCTGATGCAAATTAATTTCTCTTCATGGGAGCAATAATCAAAGGATATATCTTTATGTTGCATTACAATGAGATGGTAATAGCCCTTTACTCATGTAAATCAACGATAAATTTATATCAAAATCAAAATAATAATACATGAATTATTCTATCTTTCTTAAAATTCCCCTGCTAATAAATGTATTTTACGATTAAATATAGTTTACTAGATAAATGAGATTACAGCTAAGTAAATCCCAGATCATTATTCAGGGTTTAAATTGCAAGAGAAGTTGAAAATTTAAGTTTCTCATCATAAAATTCAATTCAGAATTTTCATGGTCACTGGATAAACAATTACAAGTGTTCATCATTTCTATAGATCTTATCAATATACATATTCATAATGGCTGACGTTACACAAATTGTGTCCAATAAGATTGGGTACTTAAATCTACTCCTGCAACGCAGTGGTTTAAGTTTATCTCGTTTCCCATTCCAGTTCTTCAAAACGCAAAATGAAGTTGCTCATATTCTTACTAGAAATCTAAGGAGATCCAAGACATTCTTGGCTAGCCCTAACACTTTCTAACTCCACTCCCTCGACACTATTTTCTATTTCTAATTAGCACTGCTCTCCGAGGTAATGAAAACTTATCGCCCACTTCTTAATTTTCCATCACTTATACATACATATGACCTGTAGCACAGAGTCATGTATACATAGCTCTGCTGTCGAAGTCACAAAACTGGGTATTGTTTTTGCAATACTTTCAGTTTCTGGTACTTGCTCCAGAGACTTCTTCTTTTCCTTTGCTGGAAGATAATGTATCTGGGTTGATGCTAGCATCATTAAATTAATTCCTAACCTAACCCAATTATCAATGGCATGATTAAATTTACACACATACACACACACATATATATGCATATATATATATATATATATATACACACATATATATATATATATATATATATATATATATATATATATATACATACATATATATCATTCATAGCGCATTTCATTATACTTCTCTTTCGTAAGTATATGTTTTAAGTATAATACAATTTTACATAAAGTAATAGAAAAAATATATTAAATTATAACTGAAATGGATAACTGCTTTTCCTTAAAAAGCTCACCCGTAACTCCCTTGATATTACATTAGCCAACGAAGTAATTATAATAATTATTATGATATAGGTTAATGTTAATAATCCTTTAAAAATAAATACCTAGAGGGCTGGGTTAGTATACGGAATGAGCCCTAAAAGTAATATCTAATTATAATTACTGTTTTAATTAAATTCTTTTCTAATTGTCAATATACTTTATATATATTAATTCAATTACTTATAGAATAATTTTTCCATTTATTTAGAGATTTACCCGTATAAAGTTATTCATCTAGTCATTAACTTACTTATGCTTTTAATCACGTGACTATTTTTCAATTTATTTATTAATTTATTTCTTTATTTAACTACACGCATAATATATCTAACCTTGTTCAATTACATCAAACATTATAACTGAAAAGGTTTTAGAAAGGTTAAATTAATTAATCTAACAACGGATGTTGTACTGCAGGATATAATAAAAAAACTGGGACTGGATAATCTCTCTCTCTCTCTCTCTCTCTCTCTCTCTCCTCTCTCTCTCTCTCTCTCTCTCTCTCAAAATGGATTTCTGAAGTGCAATAAAACGCTTTTTCCACTGTACAAAGAATAATGATTCCAGCAATCACACGGGTAACGTTAAGCATCTTTAAACTCTCTCTCTCTCTCTCTCTCTCTCTCTCTCTCTCTCTCTCTCTCTCTCTCTCTCTCAAAATGGATTTCTGAAGTGCTAGAAAACCCTTTTTCCACTGCACAAAGATATATTATCTGTCAATCACACGGGTAACGCTAAGCATCTTTAATCTCTCTCTCTCTCTCTCTCTCTCTCTCTCTCTCTCTCTCTCTCTAAGATTGGATTTCTGAAGTGCAACATAACACTTTTTCCACTACACAAAGAAAAATTATTTGGCAATCGCAAGGGTAACGTTAAGCATCTTCAAACTCTCTATCTCTCTCTCTCTCTCTCTCTCTCTCTCTCTCTCTCTCTCTCTCTCTCTCTCTCTCTCTCTCTCTCTCTCTCTCTCAAAATGGATTTCTGAATTGGAAGAAAACGCTTTATCCACTGCACAAGAATAATGATCAGGCAATCAGACGAGTAACGTTAAGCATCTTCAAACTCTCTCTCTCTCTCTCTCTCTCTCTCTCTCTCTCTCTCTCTCCTGCTACAATTCCATGGGTATAAAATTTCTTCCCCCTCTAAATTACAGAATAATTTCATCCTCTACTTCAGTACAAAAGCCCAGACTTCCCTCACAATAAATGAATCAAAGAAACGGTAATGACATAAAGGAACTTTCCGCATAGGATCCTCGTTGGTTTCAATGCCGTTGAATTTAGAAAGGATGAGGAAGGTGTCCTTTATGGGGGATAAGGATCCATTCTTTCACGAGAGAGAGAGAGAGAGAGAGAGAGAGAGAGAGAGAGAGAGAGAGAGAGACCGAATCACTTGGTCTTAGATACAGTTCCCTTTCATTGCAATCTCATTATCATCATCTCCTACGCCTATTGACGCAAAGGGCCTCGGTTAGATTTCGCCAGTTGTCTCTATTTTTTCTAATATAAAAGTCGAAACATTGTAGCATCAGTAACAGACTTTTAACATAGTATTGAAAAACATAATTTTTAGAGCTAAATTCGTCGTTCGTCGTACTCTAATGCATATTCTTTATATTTTTATAAATGTGATATATTCTTTATGTATTAAATTAAAATCTATAAATATCCTCTTTTCTAATTATAAAATCGCAGCAAAATATCATTTTTATTGGAAATAAATGTTTATCTATATCATTGAAAGGTCATAGGAAAACTGAATTAATGTAGTAATCTATAGTCTGTAAAAAAAAAAAAAAAAAAAAAAAAAGTTAACTGTAATTTATACATCTCATTTTTTCAATAATTCATTTTAGGATCTTATACTTCTTAAATAAAAAAAAATATAATAAATGATCATGGTTGAAGCTGTCCTATGTTTTCTTATTCATATAGTATACAATTCTTCATGCAATCATAACCTCAGGTAACATCTTGCAATCCTTTTAAAAACAACGTTATATTTCCATTCAAAGTTAATTTAAAAAAAAAAAAAAAAAAAAAAAAAAAAAAAAGTTAACTGTAATTTATACATCTCATTTTTTCAAGAATTCTTTTCAGGATCTTATACTTCTTAAATAAAAAAAATATAATAAATGATCATGGTTGAACCTGTCCTATGTTTTCTTATTCATATGGTATACAATTCTTCATGCAATCATAACCTCAGGTAAAATCTTGCAATCCTTTTAAAAACAACGTTATATTTCCATTCAAAGTAAATTAAAAAAAAAGTTGAAAGCAATACTTTCCAGTAAAACAATAGTGGAAAATTTACGACACTAGGCCATAAATATGTGTTTTCCCATAAAAATACACAAAAAATATTAGAAAAGAGTGATATTGTTTTTTTTAAATTATAATGTACATTGCCACGAGACTATTGAAAAAAAAATTCTTGTTTACAATTATAATCTAAATTGCCACAGGACTATTTAAAAAAAAAAAAAAACCTCTTCGCTTATAGCTATAATCTAAATTTCCACAGTACTATTAAAAACCAATTCTTGTTTATAATTATAATCTAAATTGGCACAGGACTATTAAAAAACAATTCTTGTTTATAATTATAATCTAAATTGGCACAGGACTATTAAAAATAAAATTTTGTTCATAATTATAATCTAAATTACCACAGGACTGTTAAAAAGAGAACTTATGTTTATAATTATAATCTAAATTGCCACAGGACTATTGAAAAAAAAATTCTTGTTTATAACTATAATCTATATTGCCACGGGACTATTGAAAAAATAAACAATTATTTTTCATAATTATAATCTAAATTGCCACGAAACTATTGAAAAAAAATTCTGGTTTATAATTAAAATCTAAATTACCACAGGACTATTGAAAAAAAAATAATTCATGTCTAAATTATAATCTAAATTACCACAGGACTATTGAAAAAAAAATTCTTGTTTATAATTATAATCTAAATTGCAACGGGATTATTGAGAAAAAAAAAATCTTGACTATAATTATAATCTAAATTGCCAAAGGACTATTAAAAACACAATTCTTGTTTATAATTACAATCTAAATTGCCAAGAAACCATTGAAAAAAAAAATCTTGTTTATAATCATAATCTAAATTGCCACAGGACTATTATAAAAAACAAATCCTGTTTATAATTATAATCTAAATTCCCACAGTACTATCGAAAAAAAACGAATCCTCAGTAACTATTCCTACTTATTTCTATTCTATCTAAGCTTGCAACGCAACTCCTTCTTTATTGCAGATTCTTCTCAGCTCGCCTTCGCTGTTTTATTTTGCAAGGGGAAAGAGGTGGGACCTAAACTGAGAAATTTGAATTCAAGCTTAATTGGATTTTTTTTAAATGGTGTAATTGCTGGAAACTCTCATGCTGGACACCGGGTAACTTGGGTCTCCCATGAAATCACCATTCAAGAAAAATTCTGAATTAGTGAGGTTATTTTGAATTCACATTTCCTGGGACACTTATACGAACGATGACATTACATGGGAAACCAATGATGGTTCTATTGTGTTAAAAAAAGAAAAAATTATACACCATCATTAAATGTGGGTATCAATGACATAATTATCATTAATTACTTAAAATAGTCTCAGGCGTAGAACTTCAAGAACACGACGATTATGCACATCTCATCTTTTGGCTTTTTTCATCTTGCTAAATATAAATTTCAATGACTATTTCCCTAGAGGAGTGAAATAAGTTAACTCTTTATCATAAACCATAAAATATCCCTTCAACTTAACGAAAAATAAATCACACCCTACAATCTAATGCTGAAGCATGAGAAAAGTATAAAAAATTTCAAAGGAAAAAAAGATGAAAACTAAATAATAGCTAAAAATCAAACTTTCCGCATCACAAGAAATACTTTCTTATAACAAGTATTATAAGAGGTCGAGAGTCATACGCATCCACGCAATCAAAGACGATAAATTAACATTAATCGAAAATTGAAAAGGTTATAAGTACAAAATACCAGAAAACAAACTAGATAGCATTCATATATCTTGATAGGTTAAGAAAATCACAGAAAAAATATTACATCTTATAAAAAGTAGATTCACTGAAAAGGAATCTAAATAACTTATATTATCAAAAGTCTTTAATATTAAATACGTGAAAGGTATTGGAATGTATGTCATAGTACTTACGATAAAAGATGATGTAAATTATTCTAGGCATCTAAATAATTTAAAGTGTACACTGGCCATAGCCAGTCGTACGAACTAAGTATGAATCTAGATGAATTTCATGGAATCCTTGCGATATATTGCACGATATTACATCCTCATAATCACCTCCTCCTACGCAAAGAGCCAATGTTAGATTTCAATAGTTGCCTCTTGATAGTGCATACAACCAAGAAACTAGTTTTCAACTACCAATAATCAATAAAGGTCTTAGGGCCATTGCAATTAATCAATTTCTAATGGAACTAAACGACACAAATAACTTTTAAAAATCTTAGTGTATTACGATTCGTGGGTTTTAATGAGCCAATATTATTAATTTCAAAGGCGGACAAACGCCGTTTGATGTATATATCTCCTAAACGAATCGTTTGATCAGTATGATATTTCAGCACACAAATACATCCCGACCTACAATGTTGCTACAAGTGTTACGCTAGGTGTTTACTGAAAGACATTAAAGGTTTAAAGGCCGCTCATGAATGGCAGAGGCAAGGGTAAGTGACGTTTCCCTATCAAGCAGGACAAATCATATATATATATATGATCAGCGCCCAAGTCCACTCACCATCCAAGCTAAGACCAAGGAGGGCCAGGCAATGACTGCTGATGACTCAGCAGATAGACCCATAGGCTCCCGTAACTCCCCATCCTTAATCACAAGGATAGTAGGGTTGCAGTGATCAAAGAAACTAACGAGTTTGAGCGGGACATGAACCCCAGTCTGGCGTTCACCAGTCAGGGACGTTACCACATCGGCCACATAACCCTAAAAAAGCCTAATCCAGTCACCATGTCTGAGGTTATACAAAGTTGAACGTGTGGATACTCCTCTGAACACTGTTGTTCAACCAATCAGGAAACTTTTCCGAGCGAAGAAAATGGCCCCCCTGCGAGTCGGTGCAAATCTGCCTCACTAAAAAGAATTGACTATGGTTGCCTATCCCAATATCCCTATCCATTCCCAGTCACACCATCCCTGTCCCAATTATTAATTCACGTGTTTTGTTTATTCTATCTACGCACATAACCTTTGAATATGACAATAGGTATACATGTATCATACATTAGTAATATTTATTATACAGTTGCTGTTGTGCGCGCCCATGGCAGCCTAAGTGGGTTACACGACCATAAAAGCAACGGCTAATACCATTGTTAATGGCCGTATAGCCGGATTATAACCAACGTGTCTAAGGCGACCCGAACATTGAAGTGAATTCTGCCTTTGGCCATCCCAATCGTTCATGTTTACATTATTTTATTCCTACAATAAATATCTTTTAATATCAACCCCCCTTCATAAAAAGGCTTGAATGTATGTAATAGTATTTACAATAAAAGATGATGTAAATATGTATATATTAATAACTGTTATTTATAAACATATTTAGTAGATAGATAATTGATGGAGAGAAATATATGCAATTTATAATTTTGTGATACAGTACTGCCTAATATTATATTTACTTGGTTTATATCATAGTAGAAGTATTGCATTAATAAATGAAGACATTTTAGTAAGTGTACAGTACATGTGCACATGCGTAAGTAATATGGATAGGAAAGACACAGTTGAACAATTATTATATTGATTGGACCAAGTTGACCTCTTATGACGAATACACAGAATATAATAATAATAGTAACTTTTCCTAAAATATCCGGACCACAGGTTATACCAGTGGATCCTGTTCATTAGGTTGACCAAAGGAGTGCAAACATTGGCATTCTAATACAAGTATGCAAATATCCTGTTGTACAGTTAGCTACTTAGCAACTTGAATTGTGCCGTACTCGTAATAAATAATCATATCTATGCATTTACAACTACAGAACATTTTATCTTATAGTGATAGGACAATGAGGGAGGGACATAAGGGTGATGAGGGAGGCGAGGAGCTAGGGGGAGAAGAGGAGGGATAAGGAAGACGAGAAGTGAGGAGATCGAAGTAGGGGTGATTGCGGAATGGTTTGGGAGGTGGCGCCGTTGCAAAGGCTATGCCTCACCCTCAACCCTGAACCTGGACCTGGGTGTTGCTGTTGGAGGGAGGGGGAGACAGAATTACCACAGTTTCCTTCGAATGTGTTAAAAATGACTAGTTGGTTTTGTGATATTCTTCTCGAGTAAACTGGTAACATAACTACATGTAGCAACATGGTATGTCGGTCATAAAACAGGTCGGGATGTTAAAGGTAGTGTGCTAAAAAATCAAATTAGTCCAACGATTCGTTTTATTATCATTATTATTATTATTATTATTATTATTATTATTATTATTAGTAGTAGTAGTAGTAGTAGTAGTAGTAGTAGTAGTAGTAGTAGTAGTATTACTACTACTTGCTAAGCTACAGCCCTAGTTGGAAAAGCAGGACGTTATGAGCCCAGGGGCTCCAACAGGAAAAATAGCCCAGTGAGGAAACAAAAAACGAAAAATAAAATATCTTAAGAACCGTAACAACATTAAAATAAAAATTTCCTATATACTATTAAAAGTTTAACAAAACATGAGGAAGAGAAATAAGATAGAATAGTGCGCCAGAGTGTACCTTCAAGCAAGAGAGATTTACTTTAAAGAGCGTTTTTTCGCCTCAAACGCATTAGTAGTTCTCATTAGGATATCTGAACGTTATATCTTCGACAAAGGATTAATTTTCGATGGAAATAAATGATGAAAGTAATCAGAAAGCTCTCCGAATATTTCTAAAAAATTATGCTAAATATCCTATAGATTTTTAACATACAACTCATATACTTAACCTATAACTATAGAAACAAGACGAAGGACATATAGTTTCAGTTTAGCGGAAAGCATAAGCAGTAGTTTTAGTTCAGAGATATTTCTGCAATTTACCATGTTAAAAAAATAATAATAAATAAATAAATGAACAAATAATTATGAAAAGCGTATATCTAAGCCCTGGTAACACGTGTGTGTAATTGGAAATTCCAACAATGATAAACGTAATAAAAATGCTTATGAGAATACCATTGAATCCTTGATGAACTATTCTGCATGATTTGTACTCGCGAGACTGATTTGTTGAAACTTTCTATTTGTGTGTTTCTGCTCCAGGTTATTTATATTAACGAAAATAATGCTATTTAATATATTTGCTAGACTGAAATATTATAGCCTTTGTCTATCTAAATTCATTAACTTTGTCGACTGTCTTTGACAGTTGACTGAGCAATAACAACATTTTGTTTAAAATAATTTCCCTGAGATTTGCATTTCATTATATGATTGCTAATCTATCAAAGCGACTATTGCAAGGATTTAAAATTCTCTGGATTCTTCTTCGATTCTGCTGTAAAGAAGCTTAATCAATTTGGAATTAATGTACTAAATACCGTACTATGAACATATTATCAAACAACTACACACTGAATAACAACAAAATGAACAACAATAGCACCTTAAAATAAGTGTTATTCAAGTTTTTTTATCAAAAGGATTCAAGAACTTGGAAAATATGTATCATAACAATTAATAAATATGTCAGCAGCATATAAACTATTGTAAACTTTAATATTTATTGCTCACAAGTATCATCATTCTTAGTTTACTTGTATTCATGAATTATGAATTCTCATAGATATGCAATAACTGATAATATTCAGTATATCCATCAATCAAGGATTATCTTGCTTATGCTTCAAAATTATCTAAAAGCACTAAAAGTTTATAAGTTATTTCTACAAGAGCGATTACTATTCCCTGCCTTGAGGGTTAACGAGATTTATCAATAAGTGGATAATGTTAAATAATGTCTTCTTCTTCCCTGAATTATTATCATTGATATAGTTATTATTGTTATTTTCATTCTATTATCATCATTATTATTGTTAACGAGGGGAAAAGAAGTAGCGTGTATGAGAGTACACGGATGGAAGTGTGGAAAAATAAGATAACAAAAAGACAAAGACATTTTACAGGCTAAACTTCGTGTTGCGTTTATAATTTTAACATGGGTTCCAGTTCTATTGAAAAGACAATTTTATTTTAAAATATCAAGATCCATGATGACAAAAACACCAAGAAAATTACCGAAGCAATAATAAAAAGTGGCTATTTAGTAAGATGTGCTAAATGTTGACTTGCTAAAGACGTATAACGATTTTTATTTCAGTTATAGTACAGTTGGACACATAAATTCCTCGCACACCTCGCTCCAAAGAAGTTCAACCTATGAGACCCTTCCTGTGCGGCGAGTAACCAAACAACTAGTGTTGGGAGAGATGGTGGGCTGGGCTAAACACAGGATTTAGCCCCACAATAAGGGTTTAAAGGTTTAAAATCCACTCATGAATGGTAAAGGCAAGGAACTGTAACATTTTCCTAACAAGCAGGACAATGCCCAAGAGACTGACCATATATACACATCATCAGCGGCCAAGCTACTCTTTACCCGAGCTAGGACCAAGGAAGGTCAGACAATGGTTGCTGGTGATTTAACAGATAGACCTATAGGCTCTTCCAAAAGCCCCATCCCTAGCTCACAAGAATGGTGAAGTTGCAGCGACCAAACGAACTAACAAGGTTAAGCAAGACTAGAATCCTGTCTGGAGATCACCAGTCAGGAACGTTACCACATCGGCCACCATTTTATTAGAGCGAAGAGAGCTAGGAATTTCTAAGTCCAACTGTACCCTCAAACCCTGAAAAACAAACACGCAAACACACAAACAATTAAGCGCAAACCGAAGTAACTAAACTCACAAGAACGAGCTTCTTTCCAGGAGTGTCCTCTCAGATGTTCCATTACTGTTGTTTCATTTAATCTAAAGTCCAGAAAGACGTAGAACTCATTAAGGAGAAAGGCATAAGTCTGGAAAAACCTCTTTAACCATCCAAACTTTCCTCTTAAACAAATGATCTTGACACCTCCTTAGAACCTGGTGTGTATCCACAATCATAAACATTTATATCCAACTGTATAACAAAACCTATTCGGCCAGACATACGACTTTGGGAGGTTCACTTAATGAAGTAGTTCAATTTATAACGGTCGTTAATTCAGATAAAATGGTGCTAAGTGTTCTGGAGGTATTACGTTTGACCTCTGTGGGATTTATGAAAGGGATTTAACTAAGATGGGAATCCCTTCTAAAGTTTTGCTAAATTAGAATCTTTAATGATTTTTATATTTTTTTATTTCATTTATTTATTATTATTTTTTTTTTTTTTTTGTAATTTAGTTATCTGGTTTAACCGCGAAGTGTGAATAGTTGTTATCTATAATATAGGAGGATTTTTTTTATATATATGTTACAAACCAAAATGTTTGTTAACATGGGTTCCAGCTTTATTGGAAAGACAATTTCATTTTATTTGGAAATATCAAGATTCACGATGATAAAAACACCACAAGAAAATTACCCAAGAAATAATAAAAATTTCCTATATCTGTACGATGTGATACATGTTGACTTGCTAAAGATCTATAA
>NC_090769.1:12512683-12522683 GCF_036898095.1 Palaemon carinicauda | reverse complement strand
TTTTTAAATGTTTGAATTCAGATAAACTGTTGGTATCACTCCCTGACTCTTCTCTATGGCAAAACATATTGTAAACAAATCAAAGCTTTCCTTGGTCAAAATAAATCATACTTGATACATGAATATATACAACAACAACAACAAATACGGTTGTTTCTAGTCAACTGCAGGAAAAAGCCCTTAGACGTCCTTATTTATGTCTGAGGTTCGGCCAGTTTTCCTCACCACGCTAGCCACTGCGGTTTGGTGATGGCGGGAGACTTTAGTCTGATCGCTCACAGCAAACGAACTTAGTATGTCTGGCCATGACTAGTACAGCTTTGCTGATTATGGCGATACACAAACCGTTTCACCAAAGTTATTCCCACCCAGAAAAGGGCATTATATATATATATATATATATATATATAATCATACATACATACATACGTACACACATAAATATATACACACACACACAGACACACACACACATATATACTATATATGAATATATATATATATATATATATATATTTATATATTTATTTACAAACAGACATACATACAGAAGAAAATTGCCGAACGCCATTGCCCCTAATAATTATCTGACCCGTCAAGGACATCTTACAGAAAGAGATATAAAATAGCCAATGAACATTTCTTTACCTATATCATGCGAGATATCAACTCCTGCTAATACGAACACAAATTGAAGAAATATCTTTGAAAACTTGAGAACAGTATTAGGGAGCTATGATGTAAGCTATTGATGAAAACCCTTTGATAATCAGATTTGTATTAACGTTCTCTATTTAAATAATAAATCCCAATGCATTTAGAACAACAGCTTAATCATCTGCAGCTTTCATCCAGGTAAATATATTCTCTGTTGAAAAATAGAAATTGTTTGCTGTCGATGTTACTTCGCCTACCAGATGATCATAATGAAATTCAGCTTGTTTCTCCCACGCCTGGTTTACTGTACAATGGTCTCTTCCAAATACTGTTAGCAAACTCCCTCTCTCTCTCTCTCTCTCTCTCTCTCTCTCTCTCTCTATATATATATATATATGTGTGTGTGTGTGTGTGCGTGTGTTTATTGTCCACTTATAAACATATTTCTACTCGTAACATGTGATATCATTCAGAAAATTACATTACTTACTAATATAACTTTACAATTCCAGGACCACTATTTTTAAGACACTCTCAATTGAATAACAAATGGTAAAATTAATAATATTCTGTTTAGAATTGTCGTCATATTTCTTCATTTGTATTCAAGTTAGTTAATTTCATCATGGGGTTTACCACATGTCCTTGAATATGTATATAAATCATTCATATATATATATATATATATATATAAATATATATATATATATATATATATAAATATATATATATATATATATATACACACTTCATATATATATATATATATATATATGTATATGAAAGTGTGTATATACAATGCATATACATACACAACACTTTTCATCACCAACATGTGTGACTTTCATACATTCAAATATTGAGTAATATATAAATTCGAGTTCACTTGCACCAAAAGGGAGATTCCTTTTAAAAATGATTTTACCCGGATCTGAATTCCAAACAATACTTCTATATCGTAACAAAATTGGACTAGTGATTCAATCAACAAACAATCGGTACTCATTCTCGACTTAGGGTGAATCTGATATTGAAAGCTGTTTGTGACCTAGTATTGGAATGCATGAGAGTTAGGAGTTTTGATGAAAAATATATCATAAAAGTCAATATGGTTCAAACTATCATAGTTAAGACTGGTTAAATCGATCTTATGTATAAATTCTTTCTTTCGACAGGATTAAGTAGATCAGTTTTGGAAAATAATATTGATAATATTGATATTATTAATATTAATAAATTAAATCATACCGATAATGTTATTAATATTGTTAATATTATCAATATTATTAATATTGTTAATATTATCAATATTGATGTTTCTCGAGATAGTCTGGTTGGTTAATTCCTACAAGATTAAAGGTTTGATTCCGAGGCATGAGCTAAATATCTTGGCACGACTAGAAACACTTATTTTAACGAATATGTCTTTGGGTATTAAATACAGAGGTAGAATAAATCCGATATTAAAAACCAATTGAGACTGAATATTTGAATGTAGATAGTTACATGTATTAGTAACAAATTTATCATAAATGTCCACAGTTAAAAATTTAGCAATTGGTTGTCATAATGGTGAAGCGTTGACTTCGATTTCAAGTACAAACACCTGAGTTTGACAGGTATATTTAAAACAGATTCAAAGCGACCTTTTATTAGTATTGATGACCTGATCAGTTAAATGACTAGGTTCGAATCCTTTGCCGAGTAGAAGCAATTATCATATTGATTCCTAAGTTACAATAATTCGATGTTCAAAAACTATTGGTGGCTCAGTATATAAACACACATGTATATATATATATATATATATATACACGTGTGTGTTTGCTGTGTATGTATATGTCAGTGTGTGAGAATGTATACTATTCACGTTATTATCGAAGAAATAATTTTTTGTAACTATCCAAAAAAGATAATATAGGATATTGAACGAAATTGAACGGTTCCGTATTTCTTATACTCAGGTGGCCATTCCATTTCTTTAATATATGCATTTTCGAACATCTATATTTTTTCTTATTTTGCATCTGATCTACCCAAAACAACTTTTCTTTTAGCTATCAGCAGTAGAATCAAAAGATAGAGACGACTGGCGAAATCTAACCGAGATCCTTTGCATCAATAGGCGTAGGAGGAGATGATGATGATGTGCCGGGCCGAGAGAAGGTTGTGACTCAAAGGCAGGATGAAAGCAACCGAGTTCGTTTATTATTGAACACTCTCCTTTATATATAAAAGCTCAATGCAACAGGAAATTTCATGTTAAAAATCGACACCGTTACCGGTAAGAAAAACAGGCATACTTATTCAGGTTCTTTTTAGTGCGAGGGAGGAGCGAAGATACAAGCATAATATATACACAAAATGAACTATGTACGATCGTGTGACACACGGTTGGTACAATATGAAAAAATATAAGCAAGAATAATAAATAATCTAACCTTAACTGCAATTCGAGAATTTAAATAAGAAATTCCTATTTTCCTCTGCATCTACTGTAGGCCGTTCTGAGACTCAAATTTAAACAGAAATATACGAAGAAATATCTTCAGGAGTTTAATAAACTCGGATAGGAATAACAGAAAGAAAAACTTTTTCCCCTGCCTACCATTAGTTGTGGAAACAAAGGATGCGTTGCAGACGTCCTGCGTTCAATACCAATAAAGAAACCAACCCCTTTTTCTTTGATATTATTCTCCTCACAATTCATATTGTGAAAAATTCCTTCGTGATAGTAAGATATCCTTCACCATTTTTTTAATAAGGTATAAGCAACCAATATTTACTTACATTGGATGAGGACATTCGGAACTAATAATAGTATTTTCCATTCTGTTCCTTCATGACACAACATACCCAACATTCCCAAGTAGAAATTCCTTCGGGAAAGTGACATATCTTTCTGTATTCATGTTTTTTTTTTTTTCAATAAGGTATACACAGCAAATATTAGCTTATATTGGATGGCGACATTCAGAATTAATAACAGCATTTCCCATTCTGTTCTTTCAGGCTACAACATTCACAACATTCACTAGTTTCTATAAATTAATTTTGAATAGACAGCGCTACACAAGAAATTGTCGACGGTTTAAAATAGAATAATCGTTTATATGTTGGCGTAGAATTCCATTATATTTAAACATAGCATTTAATGTAAATATTAACCAGACATTAAGGGGAGCATTACCATCTCTCTCTCTCTCTCTCTCTCTCTCTCTCTCTCTCTCTCTCTCTCTCTCTCTCTCTGCTTTTCAGGTCTGAAAACTAGTCTGAATCTCGTAGTTTATGCTCAAAATAAGTCAATCAATATCTACTAAGGCCATGTTGAGTAACATAGCACAAAACAAATCATGACGCCAACTCTATAATAAAGGAAAAAATGTTAAAGGCACACTGCAACCATTTTTACCATTTAAATGATAGCTCTCTAAAAGTCCGCACTAAGGATTAAACCATGAGTCCTGATGAGAAGTTCAGAGTTCAGTTTAAAACCACATCAACTTCAACAACAGCGATGAACAATAAATATCTCCTTTCCACGCAAAAAAAAAAAAAAAAAAAAAAAAAAAAAAAAAACAACGTACCAATTTCGTGTTAGCGCTTTCAAGATCAATTTCCTACGTCGGTAAAATACGCCTAAAAGCTTTCAGGGGTAACCGAAAATATTTTCTCTATTCCAAGATATGTCGAAATGGATTCTGATATGAACTGAATACATGCATGTTGCAAGCAGATTGCGTATATTTTTCGGATGCTCTACGCCCATTTTTCACCAGCATACTACACGAGAAGGATGATTTTAAGCATATTCACTCATCGGTATGCGCGCGCACGCACACTTTAGATATATTTAAGTTTTATCTTAATTATATGATACATATAAGCGAGAATAATAAATAATTTACTTCAACTGCAATTAGAGGATTTAAGTATGAAATTCCTATTTTCATCTGCATCTTCTGTAGGCCGTTTTCAGACTCGAATTTAGACGTTAGAAATATACGAGAAAATCTTCGGGAGTTTAATAAACTCGGATAAGAATAACAGAAAAAAAAAAAACAATTTTCCCCTGTCTACCATTAGTTGTGAAAACAAAGGATGCGTTGCAGACGTCCTGCGTTCAATACCAATAAAAAAACCAACTCCTTTTTCTTTGATATTATTCTCCTCACAATTTGTATTGTGAAAAATTCCTTCGGGATAGTAAGATATCCTTCACCATTTTTTTAATAAGGTATAGGCAACCAATATTTACTTACATTGGATGAGGACATTCGGAATTAATAATAGCATTTCCCATTCTCTTCTTTCATGACACAACATCCCCAACATTCCCAAGTAGAAATTCCTTCGGAAAAGTGAAATATCCTACTGTATTCATGTTTTTTTTTCAATAAGGTATGCACAGCCGATATTTACTTATATTGGATGGCGACATTCGGAATTAATAACAGCGTTTCCCATTCTGTTCTTTCACGACACAACATTCAAAACATTCACTGGTTTCTATAAATTAATTTTGAAATAGACAGCGCTACACAAGAAATTGTCGACGGTTTAAAGTAGAATAATCGTTTATATGTTGGCGTAGAATTCCATTATATTTAAACATAACATTTAATGTAAATAGCAAGCAGACACTAAGGAGGGCAATTACCATCTCTCTCTCTCTCTCTCTCTCTCTCTCTCTCTCTCTCTCTCTCTCTCTCTGCTTTTTAGGTCTGAAACTAGGTCTGAATCTCGTAGTTTAAGCTTAAAAAAAGGTAATTAATAGCTACAAAGGCCATGTTGAGTAACATAAGACAAAGCATCATGACCCCAACTCTATAAAAAAGAAAAAAAATGTTAAAAGCACACTGCAACCATTTTTACCATTTAAATGATAGCTCTCTAAAAGACCGCCACTCAGGATTAAACCATGAGTCCTGATGAGAAATTCAGAGTTCAGTTTAAAACCACAATGAACTTCAACAACACCGATGAACAATAAATATCTCCTTTCCCGCATCCGATTTGACTCTAGAAAAAAAACCAACAAAAACAACAAACAACATACCAATTTCGTGTTAGTGCTTTCAAGATCAATTTCCTACGCCGGTAAAATACGCCCAAAAGCTTTCAGGGGAAACCGAAAATATTTTCTCTATTCCAAGATATGTCGAAATGGATTATGATATGAACTGAATATTGCATGTTGCAAGCAGATTGCGTATATTTTTCGGATGCTCTACGCCCATTTTTCACCAGCACACTACACGAGGAGGAGGATTTTATGTATATTCACTCATCAGTACGCCTGGGCCGCACGCACGCATTATATAAATTTAGTTTTATCTTACTCATATAAGCGAGCATAATAAATAATTTAAACTCAGCTGCAATTAGAGGATTTAAATGTGAAATTTCTATATTCATCTGAATCTGCTGTAGGCCGTTTTGAGACTAAATATTTAGACAGAAATATACGAAAAAAGATCTTCACGAGTTTAATATTCTCGGATAAGAATAACAGTTAAAAAAACTTTTTCCGCTGCCTACCATTAGTTATGAAAACAAAGGATGCGTTGCAGACGTCCTGCGTTCAATACCAATAAGGAAACCAACTCCTTTTCTTTGATATAATTCTCCTCGCATTCATATTGTGAAAAATTCCTTCGGGAAAGTAAGATACCCTTCTGCACTTTTTCTTCAATAAGGTATACATAACCAATATTTACTTATATTGGATGGCGACATTCGGAATTAATATTAGCATTTCCTATTCTCCTCTTTCATGACACAACATCCCCAACATTCCCAAGTAGAAATTCCTTCGGGGAAGTGAGATATCCTTCTGTATTCATGTTTTTTATTTTTTTTTTTTTATTTATTTTTTTTTTTTTTTTAAATAAGATATGCACAGCCGATATTTACTTATATTGGATGGCGACATTCGCAATAATAACAGCGATTCTCATTCTGTTCTTTCACGACACAACATTCACAACATTCACTAGTTTCTATAAAATTAATTTGAATAGACAGCTCTACGCAATAAATGTCGACAGTTAAAATAGAATAATTGTTTACATGTTGGATTAGAATTAGTTTATAAATAAACATATAATTTAATGTAAATATTAAGCAGACATTAAGGTGGGCATTGGGATTTCCCTTCTCTCTCTCCTCTCTCTCTCTCTCTCTCTCTCTCTCTCTCTCTCTCTCTCTCTCTCTCTCTCTCTCTCTCTCTCTCTCTCTGTGCTTTTTAGGTCTGAAAACTAGTCTGAATCTCGTAATTTATGCTTAAATAAAGGTAATTATTATCTATCAATGACTTGTTGAGTTGACATAGGAAAAAGTAATCATGACCCCAACCCTCTCTCTCTCTCCTCTCTCTCTCTCTCTCTCTCTCCTCTCTCTCTCTCTCTCTCTTTCTCTCTCTCTCTCTCTCTCTCTCTCTCTCTCTCTCTCTCTCTCTCTCTCTCTCTCTCTCTATATATATATATATATGTATATATATAAAGGTTAAAAGCACATAGCAACCATTTTTATCATTTTCAGGAAAGCTCTCCAAAAGTCTGCACTGAGGATTAAACTATGAGTCCTGATGAGAAGTTCAGAGTTCAGTTTAAAACCACAATCAACTTCAACAACACTGATGAACAATAAATATCTCCTTTCCACACATCCGCTTTGACGCAAGAAAAACAACAACAACAACAACAACAACGTACCAATTTCGTGTTAGTGCTTTCAAGATCAATTTCCTACGCCGGTAAAATACGCCCAAAAGCTTTCAGGGGAAACCGAAAATATTTTCTCTATTCCAAGATATGTCGAAATGGATTCTGATATGAACTGAATATATGCATGTTGCAAGCAGATTGCGTATATTTTTGGGATGCTCTACGCCCATTTTTCAACAGTACACTACACGAGAAGGATGCTTTAATGCATATTCACTCATCGGTATGAGCGCGTACGCACACATTATATATATTCAAGTTTTATCTTACTCATATAAGCGAGAATAATAAATAATTTAACCTGTGCTGCAATTAGAGGATTTAAATGTAAAATTTCTGTTTTCATCTAAATCTACTGTAGGCGTTTTTGAGACTCAAATTTAGAAGTTAGAAATATACGAAAAGAAATCTTCTGGAGTTTAATATACTCGGATGACAAAAAAAAAAAAAAAAAAAAAAAAAAAACCTTTTTCCGCTGCCTACCATTAGTTGTGAAAACAAAGGATGCGTTGCAGACGTCCTACGTTCAATACCAATAAAGAAAACAAATCCTTTTTCTTTGATATTATTCTCCTCGCAATTTATATTGTAAAAAATTCCTACGGACAAGTAAGATATCCTTCACCATTTTTTTAATAAGGTATAGGCAACCAATATTTACTTATATTGGATGAGGACATTCGGAATTAATAATAGCATTTCCCATTCTCTTCTTTCATGACACAACATCCCAACATTCCTAAGTAGAAATTCCTTCGGGAAAGTGAGATATCCTTCTGTATTTCATGTTTGTTTGTTTTTTTCAATAAGGTATACACAGCCAATATTTGCTTATATTGGATGGCGACATTCGGAATTAATAACAGCGTTTCCCATTCTGTTCTTTCACGACACAACATTCACTGGTTTCTATAAATTAATTTTGAATAGACAGCGCTACACAAGAAATTGTCGATGGTTTAAAATAGAATAATCGTTTATATGTTGGCGTAGAATTCCATTATATTTAAACATAGCATTTAATGTAAATAGCAAGCAGACACTAAGAAGGGCATTACCATCTCTCTCTCTCTCTCTCTCTCTCTCTCTCTCTCTCTCTCTCTCTCTCTCTCTCTCTCTCTCTCTCTTTGCTTTTCAGGTCTGGAAACTAGTCTGAATCTCGTAGTTTATGCTCAAAATAAGTTAATTAATATCTACTAAGGCCATGTTGAGTAACATAGGACAAAGCAAATCATGACCCCAACTCTATAATAAAGAAAAAATGTTAAAAGCACACTGCAACCATTTTTACCATTTAAATGATAGCTCTCTAAAAGTCCGCACTAAGGATTAAACCATGAGTCCTGATGAGAAGTTCCGAGTTCAGTTTAAAACCACAATCAACTTCAACAACGCCGATGAACAATAAACATCTTTCCACGCATCCGCTTTGGCGAAAAAAAAAAAAAAAAAAACAACAACAACAACAACAACAACAACAACAACAACAATGTACCAATTTCGTGTTAGCGCTTTCAAGATCAATTTCCTACGCCGGTAAAATACGCCCAAAAGCTTTCAGGGGAAACCGAAAATATTTTCTCTATTCCAAGATATGTCGAAATGGATTCTGATATGAACTGAATATATGCATGTTGCAAGCAGATTGCGTATATTTTTCGGATGCTCTACGCCCTTTTTTCACCAGTACACTACACGAGAAGGATGATTTTATACATATTCACACTCATCGGTATGCGCACGCACGCACACTTTAGATATATTTAAGTTTTATCTTAATTATATGATACATATAAGCGAGAATAATAAATAATTTACTTCAACTGCAATTAGAGGATTTAAGTATGAAATTCTTATTTTCATCTGCATCTACTGTAGGCCGTTTTGAGATTCAAATTTAGACGTTAAAAATATACGGAAAAAAATCTTCACGAGTTTAATACACTCGGATAAGAAGAACAGAAAAAAAAAAAAAAACTTTTTCCGCTGCCTACCATTAGTTGTGAAAACAAAGGATGCGTTGCAATACCAATAAAGAAACCAACTCCTTCTTCTTTGATATTATTCTCCTCGCAATTCATATTGTGAAAAATTCCTTCGGGAAAGTTAGATATCCTTCTCTATTCATTTTTTTTTCAATAAGGTATACACAGCCAATATTTGCTTATATTGGATGGCGACATTCGGAATTAATAATAGCATTTCCCATTCTGTTCTTTCACGACACAACATCCCCGCACATTCCCTAGTTTCCATAAATTTATTTCGAATAGACAGCTCTACACAAGAAATTGTTGACGATTTAAAATAGAATAATTATTCATAAGTTGGCGTAGAATTCGTTTATAATTAAACAGCATTTAATGTAAATATTGAGCAGACATTAAGGAGGGCATTACCCCCTCTCTGTCTCTCTCTCTCTCTCTCTCTCTCTCTCTCTCTCTCTCTCTCTCTCTCTCTCTCTCTCTCTCTCTCTCTCTCTCTCTCTCTCTCTCTGTCTCTCTCTCTCTGCTTTTCAGGTCTGAAAACTAGTCTGAATCCCGTAGTTTATGCTCAACGTAAGTGAATTAAAACTATTAATGACATATTGAGTAACATAAGACAAAGCCATCATG
>NC_090769.1:12497683-12510183 GCF_036898095.1 Palaemon carinicauda | reverse complement strand
GGTTTGTGTATTACCAAGACCAGCAAATTTGTTCTAGTCAGGGTCACCCATACTAGGTCGGTTTACCATGAACGATAAGGCTAAAATCTCCCACCATCACCAACCCGCACTGGCCAGCGTGGTGATACATCAGACATAAACTGACATGTCTGAGGCCTTTGTCCTGCAGTGGACTACATTTTGATGTTGCTGTTGTTGTATCTATATAAAAGATTAATGATTCCTTTATTATTTTTGAAGGTTAAAGTTTTTTTTTTAAGTTTTTTATAGCTTGTATAGATATTTATTTTTTATGTGATTACCGTTCTTAAAATATTTTATTTTTCCTTGTTTCCTTCCCTCACTGGGCTATTTTCCCTCTTAGAGCCTCTGGGCTTATACCATCTGCTTTTCCTACTAGGGTTGTAGCTTAGCAATTGATAATAATAATAATAATAATAATAATAATAATAATAATAATAATAATAATAATAATGGGTTAGAAAATTAATTATGAAGGATTTTTTATAAGACGATTTATTAATTCATAGAATTTCATTTATTACACAATTGTGATATATAACCCTATCAATCCTTCACTGTAGATCTGACAAAAAAATGATAACTATGCCAAGAATATCTCGCGAAGGCCATGCACGCTCTCAACCTAAGGGATTTTATACGGATCCGTACGACTTCGAAATTTCATATCTGGCATTGTTTACAAGTTTGTGGTGTTCTTCGTAAGCGGTGGTATGCGCTCTCAGTCTGTTTCCTTGTCAGTCATTTTATTTTTATTTCATGTTTCACTCATTCTTTATTATATGATTCCCTCCTCTTCCTAACCACTTAAACTTGTTCTCATCTATTTGTCTTATACTATGTGCACTTGAAAATGTACCGTAACAAAAACCGTAAAATGCATGAATAATTGTTGCCAGCAATTTACCATTTAAAAAACATATATATTGACGTAAATGAGGGATATTATGGTCACCAACACGTAAAAGATAATAACAAAGTAGGGCAAAAATTACGGCAACCTGTATTCTATTGAAATACGGCTGAGAACAGTATGTTTATACTGAGAATTTCAGATTAAAATTACTTCTTTTTTTTTAACAGTACATTTCTGCCCTGCTAATTTATCAGTTTTGCAAATGTCAATCGGGTAATTGTTATTGTTTTTTTAATAGAAAACACAGAACGAAATTATAGAATCATTATAAGAGTATATAATACATGTTAAAACTAATTATGGGGTTCTAGGATACATTAATACAGTACTGAACTACCATATACTTATTTCATGCACAACTAAATACTTCCTTCTTATGGATGATATATGACAGGGATGACGTTTTAGTTCATATATCTGTTCAGTTAACAGCTATGAAAAGCGTAATAGAAACTGCCCGTTGTGATCTGAACATTTCTATACCATAGAGAAGCAACAATATTATCTATATCTTTGTACGAGCTCACTTTACCTAAAAAAAAACCACTCAAGGAAATTACTTGAGTTATAATATCCCTTTGATTCAAGAGTCTAAGGGAACAACGCTTAGGAAGATTGGTTTTACTGTTGTCTAATTTATTATGATGGAGATTTTAAATGAACAGTTGACTGACATAATAAATTCGTTTGAGAGTGGAAGTTCGTATAATAAGTATAATAATCAATCTGATATTTCCACCTTTTACATCAATAGGCGAACTTAAAACTAATAAAAACCTTATAATAGGTATCAATTTGTTTTCATTGCCTAATCTTTTATGATGGAGATACTAAATGCACAGTTGATTGACTGACTGACTGATAATAAGTTCGTTTGAGCGAGCGTTCGTATATTATGTATGATAATTAATCAGACGTCTTCACCTTTTACATAAATAGGCGAACTTGAAATTAACAAAAACCTTATATAAGATATCAATTTCACACTTTATTGATAGACTATGTAGAAAGTAGCTATACAACTGCATTGAAAGAAATTAAAAAATAATAAATTTAACAATAAAATTGCATTCGCCTCGGAGATTCATAGCAAACAATTATTCTGACTTTAATGAATGGTCAATATGCATAGTGAAATCATATTTTCAAATTAAAACTTCCTAAAAGTGGTTATTTGGTTTATTTCTTCAAATCTATAGTGACATAAGAATTAAATAAACTTTGAAAATAGGAAAGTTGCATAATATTTCTTAATACATCTGTATTTGGTTTATGTAAGTTATTATTATTATTATTATTATTATTATTATTATTATTATTATTATTATCATTATTATCATTATTATTATTATTATTATTATTATTATTATTATTATCATTATTATTATTTTTATTATTATTATTTGCTAAAGAAAAGTTACATTAAAATAAAGATCTCTTATATAAACTATAAAAACTTTAATAATAATAATAATAATAATAATAATAATAATAATAAAAATAATAATAAAAATAATAATAATAATAATAATAATAATAATAATAATAATAATAATAATAATAATAATAATGACATCAGACTATTGATGCTGAGAAATCAGAGTCCTACTCTTTCTCAAGGGTCATATGGTGTAATCCCTCCGTAACATACTGTATATCAATTTCTTTTCTGTTATACCACTCTAATAATATGATGTATCGATATATATTACAGGGTATTAAGAGTTTCTGGGTTCAGTCAAGTTATTTTCTGATAGATTTCTAATTCACGTAATAGGAGATGACTGTCCATCTGTAAATCTTACAGAGTGCAAAATTACTTGAGGGATTAGCAATACTAAATCTTAAAAAAAATATTAATAAAAAAATTCCTAATAGAAAAAAAATCATGAAATTCTTCAGAATGCTACATAAAACCTAAAGAAACGATAATGCCAAATGTAAGAAATAGTATATAATATATATATATATATATATATATATATATATATATATATATATATATACATACATAAATATATATCTATCTATATATATACATATATATACATATATATACATATATATACATATATATATATATATATATATATATATATATATAAAAGTGAGGGATTAGCATTAGTAAATCCTTAAAAAAATCAATTAAAGATTTCCTAATAAAAAAATTATGAAACTCTTCCGAAAGCTTCATAAAACCTAAAAAAAAATAACGATAATACCAAATATAAGAAAGAGTAAAAAAAAAAGTATAAAATGCCGAAGAAAACTTTTCGTTAACTCTTAGCACCACAAAAGTCTGGCAGAGGTCCTGAGGGACTTTTCTACTTATCCCCTTCCCCCAGTCACCCACATACCAGCCACTATTGACCGAGGTTCCTCTTAGGAAGGAAACGTTTGATATCAAGCAGGACAAAAGGGGGACTATTGCTCTCAAAGAGACCTTCGAATGATACTAGACCCAATTCCACATTTATTGCTCTAACAACATCGCCTTGCCCAAGAAAGCATCCCCCTCCCCCTATACACGTTCAATCGGGAGTGGCCAGGATGCCCCCCCCCCCCCCCCACCCCGAAAATGCCATTTTTCTCATCTTCAAATCCAACGCACTTTTCTATATCCCTTTGCAAAGATTCGATGTAACTTTTTCATTGGATAACTAAAACTCTTGATAAAGGGGGGATATTTTTCATACGGAAAAACAAGTAGTCTTTTATATTTTATATATATTTTTTATTATGATAGTATTTTACTCTGTTGTAAATACATAGTCTATTACAATATCGACATCTTAGTATCTCGCCAATTCGTTTCATTACATCAACTGTACTTCATCATGAAAATATTCAGGGGTACATAACCATAATGTCAATAAAAAGTGTAAATACCGTTTTTCTTTTCTTTTTAACTATTAAACATTTTATAACTGAAGCTCTTAATAAAAGGGGGATATTTTTGATATGGCAAAACAAGGAGTCTTTTTGCATTCTATATAACTTTTTTTTTTTTACTATGATAGTCTTTTACTCTGTCGTATATACATAGTCTATTACAATATCAGGACATCTTACCATCTCAGCAAATCGTTTCATTACATCTACTGTACTTCTTCATAAAAAATATTTAGTGCTACATAACCATAATGTTAATAAAAAGAGTGTAAATACTGACTGCTTTACTTTTTTCAAATATCTTATACCTGAAGCTCTTAATAAAAGGGGAATATTTTTTATATGGCAAAACAAGTAGTCTTTTTTTTTATTTCATATATCTCTTTTTCTATTACGATAGTCTTTTACTCTGTTGTATATACATAGTCTATTACAATATCAGGAAATCTTAGTGTCTCGCCAAATCGTTTCATTACGTGTACTGTATTTCAGCATCAAAATATTCAGGGGTTCATACCCATAATAGGAAAAAATATTGTAAATACTGATTTAAATTTTTTTTTCCCTAAGACTCGAATGAAAAATGCACCAACGTGGAGGTATTATTAAGTTTTCTTTTATACTCTTAACTTAATACCATTATTATATCTGTGTTTATGTCATTACAAAGGGTAGGGTGAAATGATCTCTCTGTCTCTATAGTAAAATACAACACAGATTCATTTAATCTATCAAAAAGTATTTACATTTTCGTTTTCTAGGCAAACAAATACTACTTCATCAATATCTCGAGGCCATTTTAAATATTCTACCATATATTTACAGAGAGAGAGAGAGAGAGAGAGAGAGAGAGAGAGAGAGAGAGAGAGAGAGAGAGAGAGAGAGAGAGAGAGATTCTAAATATGTTCCCTAGTTTACTCAGTATAACGGAAATGGAGATACACTGTTTTGTTATTTACTCCAAAACAAATAGATATTTACATTGAATATTTTTTCTCATTTATTTTCTGTTTTTTATTTTACTGAGTCTTTAGAATGATGTTAATTGGACATTTTATTTTAATATCTAACGTTTATTTATAAAGGAGTAAAATGTAAAAAAGTAAAGGGTTCATGAAATTTTGATAACATCTGAATAAATTTAATGATTAAATAGCTCTGAATGCTAATATCAAGATTTGTTTACTCTTTCTATTTGTATTTTAGTTATTTAATTTCTGTTTAAAATGTATAAAATTAATAGCTGTTTAGAAACTAATATCAATCAACAATGAAAAACAGCTTTTCGTAAAACACAATACACATTTTATGATAATAAAAAACTTCCATTCTTAAAAAAGATTTCATAGTATTACTGGAACTATGAATTCTCAGTTTACTTGGAAGATTTAGAAAGCATTGTTGTTTTAATTGCATGTTTTCAATAGACAATACTTTGTGAAGACCTTTAACCTTTTGAATATTGATTGCCTACTCTTGGGTTTAAAAACACATGCTTTTATAAAAAGTAAAATTACCTGCAATAGTATTCCGGAGAATGTTACCCCAATATATAAGTAGCGACTCCTTTGCCTAGGGATTCATAGAACATCAAGAGAGATTCAATCTTTCGCTGGAAATTATATCATAGTTTTATTTTTTTGACTCCCTGGATTTTGATCTCTTGTAAATCGATACATAATAGAGTTCGCATCCGGTAGTTAGACTGCTAAGGTTGAATAGTACAGCGCCAGTAGTGATTATGAGGATCATGTTCTCCGACATGTTGCTAATTTTTCAACCTTTTAAATAATGTAAGAAAGATATTGCAATGCAAAAAAGAGTTCACCAAACCTATGTAACAACATCCGACATAAAATTATCCTATTAGACCTATCCTATTGCCATAACAGTCTGATGATGTGCCCTTTTGTATCTTGCACAGTATGACAAGATTCTTATATATCACAGAAATTTCCTCTAATTTTAAGCAAATAGTAATGAAGATTTCAGAATTATTTCAAAAGCTGGTCTTTAAGTGATAATGTTTAACTCAATGTTGATTAATTGAAAATAATAATGTTTAATTTGAAATTGTATTGTTTCTTTTATTTTTACGTTAGGTAGCATTGATGACGACATTTGAAATGTCGAAACGTTTGCAATAAATATGTATGTGACCATAGTGTTTCTGTTTCTCCTGAGAATAAGATTTCTTAGAAACGTCCCCATTCCTTAAAACTAGATGTCCATCGATGTTTTCATACATGTTTCGGCCCGGAGCCTATGGCTAAGACATTAAAATACTTATGATTTATGTCTGACATAGTTTCACTCGTACAGCATTCATTTGTAATGAGAATTAAATTCATGTAAATCTTCAGAAATACGAATACTCAACAATCACTGTTATATATTCATACATCATTATAAATGTTCACTGCACCAAAAACTAATACAAAGTTGTAACTCGATTCTAAATAAATGATTTACATTTCTATTTTGCACCTAAATACGATAATGATTTTTATGAATATTTCATTCCACTGGATACATTGTTAACTATTGTATTAAACGATAAGTATGAACTTTAGCTTCTTTAACTTTTTATGTGATTTAATCTGATAAAAACATATTCTGAGCGAGTACCAGCATGATTGGTAATTTCAAATGACGGGAATAATTTATCAGTGTTATTTTATTATTTTCCCAGAAGGATATGCTGCTTCTGTCGCTTGATATAAAGTTAACGATAGTTGTTATTAGGAATTGACATTTATGAAATAATATTTCCACGTGATTAGGATTAAGTTTTAATTGAAGCAAACCGGATTCATTTGTAAATCTGTTGGATGATGTTCTCGAATTACGTTGGCTGTTGTTATCTAAGGTAATTATGAAGTTCTCGAATTACGTTGGCTGTTGTTATCTAAGGTAATTATGAAGTTCTCGAATTACGTTGATTGTTATCATCTAAGGTAATTAGTTAGTTCTCGAATTACGTTGGCTGTTATCATCTAAGGTAATTATGAAGTTCTCGAATTACGTTGGCTGTTGTTATCTAAGGTAATTAGTTAGTTCTCGAATTACGTTGGCTGTTATCATCTAAGGTAATTATGAAGTTCTCGAATTACGTTGGCTGTTGTTATCTAAGGTAATTAGTTAGTTCTTCAGCGGTCTAGGTACACTGTAAAAAAAAAAAGAAAAAAAAAATTCTCCGTCAAAAATAATGTTCTCAGCCGTATTTCAGTAAAATACTGGCGGCCGTAATTTTACCATAGTTTGCTATTATATTTTACGGGTTGGTGACCGTAATATCACTCGTTCACGTCAATACATCCGTTTTTAAAAAGGTAAAGATCCTGGAATAAATGTTGCCAGGCATTTACCGTTTTTAAAGCAAATTTTTAAGTGTGGATGATAAAATTCAATGTAGAAGTGAAAAATTTTGTTCTTCACTGCACTGACTACACTGTTAAAAAAAACCGTAATTTTAATTGGAAATTCACCCCAAAAATATACTGTTCTCAGCCGTATTTCAGTAAAATACAGGCGACCGTAATTTAACCCTACTTTGTTATTATCTTCTACGAGTTGGTGACCGTAATAACACTCCTTTACGTCAATATATCCGTTTTTAAAACGGAAAAATCCTGGAATAAATATCGCCAGGCATTTACTGTTTTTAATGCAATTTTTAACAGTGTAGGTAGAATATAAAAACGAAAGCCCACGAAAAAGAACAGTCGTGATATATAAAAAAGAAATACAATACAGAAGTGAGGGGAAAGTTTGTAGTTTGAACGGCGTGAATATGAAAGGGAAAACAAAAGTAAATTGAACTGTTGGCACATGAAAGGAAAGCAATATTCTATGGAATGGCTGGAATGCTGCAGAGAGGCACCGCTGGCTCTGAGTGAACTACCTCAACTAATATCTCAGATACAACGCTATCGTGCCTAACTAGTAAATGAATTCTGCGCAGAAGGTAATTTTTTTTTATTTTTTTTTTCTCTTTTTTTTGGGGGGAGGTGAGTATCGCTAATCCATATGTGAAATGGAATAGGTCTCTCTCTCTCTCTCTCTCTCTCTCTCTCTCTCTCTCTCTCTCTCTCTCTCTATCGATTATAATATTAGCTTGATTAGTTTTCTTCTCATGGAAAGACAGAGATATTATGGACTACAAGGAAATGATGACAGCTGCTTTTCCTCGGAAGGACAACTAGAATACACAGAAAATACAGCCAATGGATTCAAAATTGTTTGAAAATCACACAGCTCCACAAAGAATACTAACGTCTTATGGAGGATCGGTGTTGTTGGCTGATTGGTTTAAATCAATTTAAGGTTACACTTAAAAAGGCAATTCCTCAAAATGAGGTTTATGTGTTGAATTGAACAAGAGGCTTAATGTGGAAGTATAAACTCAGACATACTAACCTAGATGTTGGGATAGGCTTGGGTGGTCTACAGAATGCAATTTTCGGGCGCTAAATTGAGAGAGAGAGAGAGAGAGAGAGAGAGAGAGAGAGAGAGAGAGAGAGAGAGAGAGAGAGAGAGAGAGAGAGAGAGAGAGTAGGGGATTTGAGAGAATTCTATTAGGACGGTGTTTTTTTTTTTTTACAAAAGTTACTTTTCTCATCGCTTGTTACATGACTTAGGTTTATGTAAACTGTTCGTTAGAATTTGTATAATCCTACGTTTTAAGAAATATATAATAACACAAAATCACATTAAAACAAAGACATTCTTTTTCAGATGTAATTACATCTCGGAGACTACTTTAAAGTTTAAAGATCGTTTTTGAGCGGCTGACGCACTACCGTACATCGATCTAGAGACTGAACATATAAACATATGATAAGCGTTATAATTCTACCCAAGCAAGGACCAGGGGAGGACTACCAATGATTGCTAATGACTCAGCAAGAAGTACTATGGGTCTCCACCCCAAGTCCCCCATCCCTAACTCACAAGGATGGTAAAATTGTGTTTACTAGTGAAAAATATTTACACATGAGCATGGCCACGGATTAGCCTATAATCTACAATGTTTCTTCTGAGGTAATAGGTTGGCCAGGGCACCAGCCACCTGTTAAGACTACCGCTAGAGAGATATGGGGTCCTTTGACTGCCCAGACAGTACTTCATTGGATCCTTCTCTCTGGTTACGGTTCACTTTTCCTTTGCCTATATATACACCGAATAGTCTGGCCTATTCTTTACAGATACTCCTTTTTCTTCATACACCTGACAACACTGAGATTACCAAACAATTCTTCTTCACCCAGGGGGTTACTGTTCTGAAATTGCTCAGTGGCTACTTTCCTCTTGGTAAGGGTAGAAGAGACTCTTTAGCTATGGTAAGCAGCTCCTCTTGGTAAGGGTAGAAGAGACTCTTTAGCTATGGTAAGCAGCTCCTCTTGGTAAGGGTAGAAGAGACTCTTTAGCTATGGTAAACAGCTCTTCTAGGAGATGCACACTAAAAAATCAAACCATTGTTCTGTAGTCTCAAGTAGTGCCATGGCCAATCTACCATGGTCTTCCACTGTCTTCGGTTAGAGTTCTCTTGCTTGAGTGTACACTCGGGCACACTATTCTATCTAGTTTCTCTACTTCTCGTTTTGTTGAAGCTTTTATAGTTTATATAGAAAATATTTATTTTAATGTTGTTCCTGTTCTTAAAATATTCTATCTTGCCTTGTTTCCTTTTCTCACTGGGATATTTTCCCAGTTGGGGCCCCTGGGCTTATAGCATCCTGCTAGTCCAAATAAGGTTGTAGCTCAACAAGTATTATTATTAATTATAATAATAATAATAATAATAATAATAATAATAATAATAATAATAGTCTACCATAACCCTCCAACATGAACAGAAGAATAGAACTATAAGTCATTAAATTCATGAGAAATAATTAATATTAAAAAAGAATTAATAAGAGAAACCGAATGATTGCAAACAGTATGACTCGACCTTCAGGAGAAGAAATCATAATTGATAATTTTTATTCTGTTTCTATTTTGCGAACATTTCCTTACACGAATTCAATGTGCAATAAACATTTTGGGCCATGTCAATATTATATTTCCAGTGGTGCATGCATATATATATATATATATATATATATATATATATATATATATATATATATATATACATACATATATATACATATACATATATATATGTATATATATATATACATATATATATATATATATATATATATTTATATTTATATATATATATATAAATTTATATATGTGTGTATGTATATGTGTATGTTTGTTTATATACATACGCACAGCGCTACAATCGCACTTGAAGGGTAAATATTCAACTCGGTACAATCGAATAAGGACATCCCTTCATTATAGAATTCCCTTTAATTGCTGTCTTCTTATTTTCTTAAGTGAGAGCAAATAAATCCTGGAAAGAAAGGGGGGACAGAACTAGGTTTAGTATAAATGGGAGGAGGTTAAAGGCGGGAGATATGTGTCCATAGATGGCGCTGATCAAACCGCTGGGAAAGATGTAAGGTCTTCCAAAGATATGGTTTAGATTTGGTAGGGTGTCGCAGGTGAGGCTTTGATCTTTCCAGTGGCCGCTCTGGCGTGAAATTTCGACGATTCTAATCTGCTCCTAAAGCCATCTTTGTTACAGCAACATTTGGTTTGGACTCGTTTTACAAAATATAGGATGGATTCGACAAGACCAGTATTGATTTATTTTTTTATTTTTTTTTTTGTGGTAAATAATTGATATAAATGTTCTACTATACTGATCATTCTCCTGTCATTAAGAAGTATTTTCGTCTTTTAAAAAAGAATTAGGTTATGTTTTTTCTTTCTGTGGTAAATAGCTGTGATAAGAATGTTCTATACCGATTACTCTCCTGTCATTAAGAAGTATTTTCGTCTTAAAAAAAAAAAAAAAAAAAAAAAAAAAAAAAAAAAAAAAAAAAAAAAAAAAAAAAAAAAAAAACAATAATAATGATATGTCCTCCCAAACCATTTTCCACTCTCACTTATCTCAAACTGGTGGTTGTGCAATTCATTTAGAAGTGTTTCTATAAAGTAATAAACTCATACGTTTATTTCTTAAGTTTACACGGATAAGGTAATTAGTTTAGTCACTTTTCTAATAGTGAATAAAGAATATAATGTAAATTAGTAAGATTGAATGGCAGCTAAACAATAATTTTATCTTTTAAATAACTATTCAGTTTGAAGCTCTCTTTCTTAAATATCCTATTTCAAACCTACCCTAGGTAAGAAAGACATTTCGATTGACTAAGTATCATTAGTAGACATTATAAAGGACCATTAATCACGGCAATAAAACGGACATTATCTATTGTCGACACATTATTAATTAACTATCAATGAAGTGAAAAAAAATATTTCATATATTTAATTGAATAATTGTTGCCTATACTTTACTTAATCATCAATAAATTAAAAGTGTGATAATGATGACAGTTTTAAGGGAGGGGTAGGGTGAAGAGAAACTTTAGCTCTCGAAAATTATCCTCATATTGTGCAAGTCTGGAAACAACCATAAATCACTACTTGGAGAATTAATCTTCCCGTGTTCCAAAAGGAACTTAGTCATCCTATGACACGCCCATAATATTTTCATTTTTTTTTTTTTTTGGACTTTTTATTAGAGCTTTCAATCTACGCTCAAAAATAATTTGTATTTCATGATAACGAATATGTCAGTAATTCTGTTCAGCTAGTCAAATTTTAATTTTTAATCATTTGAGCAAAACACTTTATTATTTTGATTTGATTAAAGCTTTAAAGTCCACTCATGAATGGCAGAGGCAAGGGACAGTGATATTGCCCTAGAAACTGACCATTTATACATATGAGCACCGCCCAAGGCACCTCTAAGAGCTAAGAGCAAGGAGGGCCAGGCAATGCTTGCTGATAACTCAGCACATAGATCTATAGGCTCCCCAAAACCCCCAATCCTTAGCTCACAAGGGTGAGGTTGAATCCACCAAAGAAACTAACAGTTTGAGCGAGACTGGAGCCCCAGTCTGGCGTTCACCATTCAGGGACGTTACCACATCGGCCATCATAACCCTAAACATTATGGTACACATTATTTGTCTATTTATGACACATATTGGTATGAAAGTAATCGTAAATTTCCTTACTGTACCTAAAAGTTCTTGATACATTACTTCGTAATTTTTCTGTCCCCCAAATTATCAATGTTTTCCTTTGTTATTTATGGGAGATGGACATGGCATGTAGCATTTCCTGATAGAATAACGACTTTTGAAGATTACTCAGATTCCAAACCAGTTACTGTTTCGTAGTTTGTATTTCAGTATTCTTATCAAAATATAATCGTTTTAAGGTAAATACCAATCGATTTATTCTGTGCATTATTTATAATACGATGTGTCAAGGAGTATCTAAAAACCCAAAAATTACGAAAGAAGAGAGTTTACAGTTCTTACAGAGCTAAATACACTTCTATATAAAATGCATTCTTACAATAAATCATATTTTTATCAGAGAGGATACGTAATTACTGGAATTAAATATGTTGAATACTTATTTGAATGGCAATGTTAATTGCGATGGGCATGAAAGAGATAATACGTATAATATTGATTTATATAAATAAATCTAATATAAATCCATCTCTTAGCCAGTTAACATTATTCAT
>NC_090769.1:12485183-12492683 GCF_036898095.1 Palaemon carinicauda | reverse complement strand
ATATATATAATATATATATATATATATATATATATATATATATATATATATATATATACATACTGTATATATATATGAACTTCCATTTCCTTCACAATAATAATAGTTAAGGTATAGAGAAAGAGAGAGAGAGAGAGAGAGAGAGAGAGAGAGGGGAGGAGATATACAACTGACACGAAGTTAATATTTCCCTTTCCCAAAATGTCACTACATCCACAGTATATAGCTCGTGAGACGGGTCAGCCTATCAAACAAATTTCCCCCCATATGTACAGAATTCCCTTTCTATTTGGCTCACGATAGTGTCGTATCCGCGAGATCGCCCGGGGTCATTTTCGGGGCCATTACTGCTTCGCTACGGCATTCCAACCATTCCCACCATTCCCGAGAATATTGCTTTCCTTTCATGTACCAACAGTTCAATTTAGTTTTGTTGCTCTTTTATATTCGCGCTCTTCAAAATTCAGTATTTTTTTTTCACCCTCCTTTATACGAGCTCTCTTTCCATCACAACTGTTCGTTTTCAAGAGCTTCACTTTTTCTGTTTCAACTAGCTGGGGGTAATCGAAAGGCACAATTTTTTAGCCATTGGTATCTGGTTTCCTATAAATCTCTATGGATTTGATATTCTTCCAAATCTGCAGTATCTGGGATGTTCAAAATCATGAAAAACATGGGAACAATAGTTAAATAACTTATCCTTTATGATTAATTTCTTCCGGTGAAAAATAATTTCATAAAAAAGAAAAAAACTGACAATTCCCAGTATAACACGTTTTCATAAGTTTTTTTTTTTTTTTCAGTTTTGCAAAAATTATAATTTCTTGGAAAATGGTTATTGTATTGTCGATTAGCCAGTTACGATACCTAGTAATGATTAAGCTAGATATCACTAATAAAAATATATTGTTGAATAAATGGATTTCATCCTACGATCAAAATCTATCATAATAATCAGCATAGAAGTTGACAAATTTAGAATTTACTTAATCCAGTGGAAAATGTGGTTTGACACATGAATATACAAACTGTTCATGCAATGTAAGATATTTGATGAAATAAAGAATCTATTTACAGAGGAAAGTATGGATCCGTTATAGAAAATCTATTAAGATTACGTTCTACTCAGAAAATTTGTTTGCAGGCTTTTTCAAAAAAAAAAAAAAAAAAAAAAAAAAAATATCTTTCAGACTAGTATTGAGATGCAAGTGACAAATATAGTGATAGTTAGAGTTCTCTTGCTTGAGGTTACACTCGAGCACACTATTCTATCTTATTTCTCATTCTCTTCATTCATTACAGTTTTTATGGTTTGTATAGGGGATATCTGTTTTAATGTTACTCTTCTTAAAATATTTTATTTTCCTTTCTTCCTTTCCTCACTGGAGTATTCACCCTGTTGGAGCCCCTTGGCTTATAGCATCCTGCTTATCCAACTAGGATTGTAGCTTAGGAAGTAATAATAAAAATAATATTAATAATGATAATAAAAAACAACATAATAATAATAATAATAATAATAATAATAATAATAATAATAATAATAATAATAATAATAATAACAAAATAATGAAATAATGAAATATAATAAAATAATGAAATAATAAAATAATAAAAATAACAATAATAATAATAATGAACCATAAATTTACACGAACCTTAAATAATGTCTATGATTTCTTTCACAAAAATAACCCATAATTGAATAAAAATTGTTTTATGATTAAATATGATTGTGACACCAGTACGGTTATGAAGGCTGTCTAATCATTGCCAGGGCAGTTGTTGAAAAACTATTTTCAGGTACTCGCTAGAATGTAACCTCCGGAAGGAATCTCTCTCTCTCTCTCTCTCTCTCTCTCTCTCTCTCTCTCTCTCTCTCTCTCTCTCTCAGGCGCAAAATGATACTGAAACTCGACAAACACACTGATATACAAAAAGGAATAATTTCAATGCCTCTTTATTGTCGTGCTTCATCTCGCCATGGGAGACATGTAATTGTTTTTAACTTACTTTAGAAGGAATGAAGGAAATTGCTTAATGTATTATTAACAATCTCCAAAGGAAACTTAACACCTCTGAAATTATATATCTCGAGTAATAAAGGCGAGTAAAAGCAGCTTTCTAAACTATAAATAAAAAAAAGCATAAATTTTCTTCATACTGCTTGTATTATTTATATCCTAGAACATACTTAAAAATGCAAAACATTCCTATAATACCTGTCTCTTTAAAAGCTTATAAAATAATGCTTAAAAAAAAAAACCATGAAAAAGATTTACTTAGAATATATGCTTACCTCAGAATAACGCAAAATAGAATTAAGTAAACAAAAGAAGTTACCCAGATGCTTCGGAGAAAATAAACTGCAAATACGAATATCCAGAGCGCTTCGAATTTTTCTTCACAAAATAAAGAGATATTGGTTTTCAGTTCTGCCGTTTATCAGGATGAATTTGAACGGTTTCTTGAAACATACTCATGTTTAGAATACACTCACACATGCACTCATGCAATCTATACAGTAAATACTGTGTAAATTGTATATATCATCACTGACGGTGGCGACAACCAGTAGCATCCAATGGGCGGTATTCATAAAGAGAAGGATATGCTTATACTTGCAAAATATGAAGGAAATCCTTCTACTTGTATTCATAAACATTTCAAGCAAAAGCTACTTTTAGAGCAAAAGCATATCCTTATAATCACATAAAAGTAAATGGTTATACATAAAGAAGACCCTTTACTTCATATAAAGAGCATATGCTTCAAAAAAGCTGAGTCTGGTCAGTAGCAGACTGCAGTTCGAAGAGAAAGGTTGTTCTGTCCGATTCTCAGCACGATGGCAGATTTTGTGGATGTGAGGCATGTTAAACAATACATGCCCGTTTACCCTCACTTGGTCGTGATTTCAAGATGTTATTCCGTTTTGAAGAACAAAATGTACAGTGGCTGGCGGACAGATATCTTGTCCACACCTGGAATCTCGATGAAATATCAAGGTTAAGCCATAACTTGGTGATATGCATTATACATTTGCTTTTGCATGTGTAAACAGTTGGGAGAATACGAAGGCTGCTGTATTTAGGGATGTATGTATGTACAAACAGTACATATGTTTGCATGTATGAATGTATATATATATATATATATATATATATATATATATATATATATATATATATATATATATATATATATATATATGTGTGTGTGTGTGTGTGTGTGTGTGTGTGTGTGTGTGTACAGTACATGCAAATATACTGTATTCATATAATAGATAAATATAGTTTATATATATATATATATATATATATATATATATATATATATATATATATATATATATATTGTATATATGTATATGTATGTATATATATATATTATATATATGTATATGTATGTATATATATATACATCGTATAAATATACATATATACACAGAATATTCATATACTGCAAAAGCTTATATACATGCATGTATATACACATATATAAACTATATATATATATATATATATATATATATATATATATATATATATATATATATATATATATATATATATATATATATATATATATATATATATATATATATCGATTCGTACCAGAAATAGATTGTTCTAAATCCCAAACCTGAAATAATTTAGCTGAAATCAGCTATTTCAATTCGGTTTGATGTAAACCTCAATTACCCTTCGTCCTTCGTCCGGGTATCTTAAAGTTTCCTTCAAACTGCAAAGTTGAGCGTGTAGCGTCTTCAAAACTTTTCAACTCAAATCCATGAATCAAATCACGTAGTTTACCATTATTATTATTATTATTATTATTATTATTATTATTATTATTATTATTGTTGTTGTTGTTGTTGTTGTTGTTGTTGTTGTTGTTGTTGTTGTTGTTGTTGTTGTTGTTGTTGTTGTTGTTGTTGTTGTTGTTGTTGTTATTGTTGTTGTTATAAAACAAGAATGGAATTTTTCGCGAGTCCTAAAAGAATTCGGAAGAAAATCTTCTCAGATTTCCAAATGGCTTCAGAAGAAATAGCCATAGACTTAGCATGGAATTCCGAATGCCTCCAGAACGGAATCTCAGAACGGTATCGGAAGAAAACCTTCCCAGATTTCCATATGGCTTCAGAAAAAATAGCCATAGACTTAGCATGAAATTCTGAATGCCTCCAGAACAGAATCTCAGAACGGTTTCGGAAGAAAAGTTTCCTGAATTTCCAAAAGTCTTCAAAGGACAGCCGTATACTTAACATGGATTTCTGAATGACTTCTGAAGACCTGATCTTCATTTTTTTTCAAACGTAGCCTGCAACACCTCACATGATCTGTATGTAGCTGGCGAAATCTAACCAAGGAATTGCGCGTCAATAGGAGTAAGAGGAAATGAGTTGATGACTGGGAGAAGGAATTCACTTAACTCACAGAGATCGCGTTCTGGCGGAATAGGAAGCTGCCGGTAAGAATTGCGTGTTACGTCTTCGGAACATCATCAACTACAGATGGTTTTGGTTGCTGCCGAAGTTGCCGATCGTTCGTTTTATATCGCCCGACCTATAGAAAGACACGGGATCTTCCGCTGGCAGCTGAGCTTTGAAGATCATAATGTATGCGCCTTGAAGGATCCTTTCCTTGGGCTTTTGCGACGATGTCTTATTAAAGGAGACTCTTGGAAAAAGTACGAGGCTTTGTATCGGTGCAAAAACGGATTGCGGGGAATGAGGATAGAGGCAGAATGGTTCAACTGAACGGTGAGTGACGTGTAGTTCTTCAACAGGATTGTCCTAAAATTTGCCATTGAAGTAAGGACATATCCAGACGACATTGGTAAACATATCATGTTGCTCGTCATTTACTTTGGCATGATAGTGTATACGGAGAAATCGATAGCATTCATCTCTTTACTCATTGCCCAGAAAGGTAAAGAATAAATGCCTTCGATTTCCCTGAGGAATCTGACGGAGTGAGGACTCGCGGCACTGAAATCTCTTTTGAAATCTAGAAGGACACTGACAAACTAAGGAAAAGAGACAATGAAATCTCTAAAGAAACAAATAATCTAATGAAAGAAGATCTTGAAAACTAGAAGACAGGAGAGAACAGCGAAGAGGAGCCTCTAATGCCAGAGGTAAGACACCTAAAAATAGAGAGCCTCTAATGCTAAAAGTAAGGTACCCCAAAATATAGATCGAAGACCCTCCAATGCTAAAAGTATGGACCCTAAAAATATATGTTAAAGAACTTCTAATGCTAGAAGTGTGGGAGCCAAAGAAAGAGGTCAAAGAACTTCTAATGTTAGAGGTGTGGGAGCTATAAAGAGATGTCAAAGAACTTCTAATACTTGAGGTAAGGGAGCTGAAAAGAGGTCAAAGAACTTCTAATGCTAGAGGTGTGGGAGCTAAAAAGAAGTCAAAGAACTTATAATGCTAGAGGTGTGGAAGCTAAAAAGAGGTCAAAGAACTTCTAATGCTAGAGGTGTGGGAGCTAAAAAGAAGTCAAAGAACTTCTAATGCTAGAGGTGTGGGAGCTAAAACGAGGTCAAAGAACTTCTAATGCTAGAGGTGTGGGAGCTAAAAAGAAGTCAAAGAACTTTTAATGCTAGAGGTGTGGGAGCTAAAAAGAAGTCAAAGAACTTCTAATGCTAGAGGTGTGGGAGCTAAAAAGAAGTCAAAGAACTTCTAATGCTAGAAGTATGGGAGCTAAAACGAGGTCAAAGAACTTCTAATGCTAGAGGTGTGGGAGCTAAAAAGAAGTCAAAGAACTTCTAATGCTAGAGGTGTGGGAGCTAAAAAGAGGTCAAAGAACTTCTAATGCTAGAGGTGTGGGAGCTAAAAAGAGGTCAAAGAACTTCTAATGCTAGAGGTGTGGGAGCTGAAAAGAAGTCAAAGAACTTCTAATGCTAGAGGTGTGGGAACTAAAAAGAAGTCAAAGAACTTCTAACCCTAGAGGTGTGGGAGCTAAAAAGAGGTCAAAGAACTTCTAAGGCTAGAGGTGTGGGAGCTAAAAAGAAGTCAAAGAACTTCTAATGCTAGAGGTGTGGGAGCTAAAAAGAGGTCAAAGAACTTCTAATGCTAGAGGTGTGGGAGCTAAAAAGCAGTCAAAGAACTTCTAATGCAAGGGGTGTGGGAGCTAAAAAGAGGTCAAAGAACTTCTAATGCAAGAGGTGTGGGAGCTAAAAAGAGGTCAAAGAACTTCTAATGCAAGGGGCGTGGGAGCTAAAAAGAAGTCAAAGAACTTCTAATGCAAGGAGTGTGGGAGCTAAAAAAAAAAAGGTCAAAGAACTTCTAATGCAAGGGGTGGGGGAGCTAAAAAGAGGTCAAAGAACTTCCAATGCAAGGAGTGTGGGAGCTAAAAAAAAAAAGGTCAAAGAACTTCTAATGCAAGGGGTGGGGAAGCTAAAAAGAGGTAAGACCTTCTAATGCTAGAGGTGTGGGAGCTAAAAAGAAGTCAAAGAACTTCTAATGCTAGAGGTGTGGGAGCTAAAAAGAGGTCAAAGAACTTCTAATGCTAGAGGTGTGGGAGCTAAAAAGAAGTCAAAGAACTTCTAATGCAAGGGGTGTGGGAGCTAAAAAGAGGTCAAAGAACTTCTAATGCAAGGGGTGTGGGAGCTAAAAAGAGGTCAAAGCACTTCTAATGCAAGGGGTGGGGAAGCTAAAAAGAGGTAAGACCTTCTAATGCTAGAGGTGTGGGAGCTAAAAAGAAGTCAAAGAACTTCTAATGCTAGAGGTGTGGGAGCTAAAAAGAGGTCAAAGAACTTCTAATGCTAGAGGTGTGGGAGCTAAAAAGAAGTCAAAGAACTTCTAATGCAAGGGGCGTGGGAGCTAAAAAGAGGTCAAAGAACTTCTAATGCAAGGGGTGTGGGAGCTAAAAAGAGGTCAAAGAACTTCTAATGCAAGAGGTGTGGGAGCTAAAAAGAGGTAAAATAACTTCTAATGCAAGGGGCGTGGGAGCTAAAAAGAGGTCAAAGAACTTCTAATGCAAGGAGTGTGGGAGCTAAAAAAAAAAAGGTCAAAGAACTTCTAATGCAAGGGGCGTGGGAGCTAAAAAGAGGTCAAAGAACTTCTAATGCAAGGGGTGAGGGATCTAAAAAGAGGTCAAAGAACTTCTAATACAAGGGGTGGGGAGCTAAAAAGAGGTAAAAAAACTTCTAATGCAAGGGGTGTGGGAGCTAAAAAGAGGTCAAAGAACTTCTAATGCTAGAAGTGTGGGAGCTAAAACGAGGTCAAAGAACTTCTAATGCAAGGGGTGGGGGAGCTAAAAAGAGGTCAAAGAACTTCTAATCCAAGGGGTGTGGAAGCTAAAAAGAGGTCAAAGAACTTCTAATGCAAGGGGTGTGGGAGCTAAAAGAGGTCAAAGAACTTCTAATGCAAGGGGTGTGGGAGCTAAAAAGAGGTCAAAGAACTTCTAATGCAAGGGGTGTGGGAGCTAAAAAGAGGTCAAAGAACTTCTAATGCAAGGGGTGTGGGAGCTAAAAAGAGGTCAAAGAACT
>NC_090769.1:12472683-12475183 GCF_036898095.1 Palaemon carinicauda | reverse complement strand
CCCCCAAAGCCCCATCCTTGGCTCACAAGGATGGTGATGTTCCAACGACCAACGGAACTAGCGAGTTTGAGCAGGGACTCAAACGCCAGTCTGCCATTCACCAGTCATGGACGTTACCACATCGGCCACCACAAGCCTAAAGGAGTTTAATACAAACATTACCTACTGTTTCATTATTTATATCACACGTCTAATAAGTTATATGTCCAACAAAAGAAAATAATGTCAAATTAAAAATACATTAAGTCAGCTGCCTAGAAATACTCAGATAAGAGCTAGTTTCACCTTGCGTTAGTGCAGGTAAAAACGAGAAAGTCTAGCTTCGGTAAAAAGAATTTTTTTTTTTTTTTCAGGATGAGCCGTCAAATTGCGAGAGTCAATAACGGCACAAAGTCTAAAGTTGCAGCAGTATTCGATATCGTAAGTGACACTCGTCTCGGCCTGACGCCTGGGACAAGTGTCCCACGAGTGGAGGGAAAAGCCATCCTTTGCTTGGTTGGTGGATTCTTTGCTTTCTGCCAATAATGAAAATTTTAATGTGGAACTTCAAATATTTCTTGTTAACTTTAAGGGAAAAGAAAAAGAATATGGAAGGAAAAGAAAATTTAAGGAGGGAAAAGAAAATATAAGGGGGAAAAGGGAAATATAAGGAGGAAAAAATAAAAGGAGGAAAAGGAAAATATGAGGAAAAAATATAAGGGGGAAAAAAATATAAAGAGGAAAAGGAAAACATAAGGGGAAAAAAGAAAATATGAGGAGGAAAAAGAATATATAAGGAGGAAAAGATATAAGGAGGAAAAGGAAAATATAAGAAGAAAAAGGAAAATATAAGTTGGAAAAATAAAATATAAGGAGGAAAAGAAAATATAAGGAGGAAAAAGAAAATATACGGAGGAAAAAGAAAATATAAGGAAGAAAAGGCAAATATAAGGCGGAAAAATAAATTATGAGAAAAAGAAAATATGAGGAGGAAAAGGAAAATATGAGGAGGAAAAATCAAAATATAAGTAAGAAGAAAACGAAAGACAAAGGTTGATAATGAAAAAGAATCATAAAGACTTAGAAGAAAGTCAAGAAACGCACAAACCTGGAATGCCAAGCGGCAAATTTTAATTCCAGTCATATTTTCAAAATAAATCAATATTATTATCGCGTCGCTTTCATGAAACTACATGAGACCAATGGCAAAAACAACAAATTAGAAATCGAAAGTTTTTTTTTTTTTTTTTTTTTTTAAAGATCTTATGTTTTTGGTCTGTAACAAAGACGGTGTGTAAATTGTTACATCCTTCTGTGATGTGACTTCTAATCAAAGGAGATTTTAAAGGTACTTATGTATCACGTACATACAAGCGTGTGTCTATATATACACCCATTATCATCGATGTGCATACACATCCAGACACACGATTTCAAATCTGATGTTTGAAGTTGCTGCTACAGATTAAATCCGGACTCACACGACAGACCACTTCAGTCTACCTAAAATTATATTTAATTAACACTCTGCTCTAGGACTTGGAAATTTTAAGAGAGATTTCACAATTCAATTTCATATTTTATCGATGTAAGGTTTTATTTGAAGTTGAATTTCGATTAGAGTTTCGAGTTTGAATTTCCACGTATCGAAACAGATTCAACGGTATTATGATGTTTCAAATATTTGATTTTCAATGTAGCAATATTAGGCATCTATAACATACATGATATATTTCAGAAAAAAATATTTTTCCATTTTTCTTTTCTTTGGGAAAGAAAATAGGATATCTTTAAAGCGTAAAAACTTCATAGATTAGCTCGAGCTTATCTGGATGATATTGGATCCGTCCAGTAAGACTGAATGGATTGAGTATATTCTTTTCGTCTTCTTGAATAAAGAGAGGGGATTGTCAAGTCTAACATATTCCCAATTATATAAAGTCCAAAGGTAATATAGCCTTAATTAACCATACGGTCCCGTATAAATATTCCGATATAAATATTAAATTCGGTATTTGCATTTACTTTCTGACAAACGTTATGAAAAAGATTTCTTTTTTCTTGTTTCTTCCATAACTTCAAAATAGCTGCTTCTACTTTTTTTATCGATTTACGGCAACGTATTCAATACATATTTAACTGACTAAATTACCTAAGAAACAAACAAATGTAAAAATTGGTTAATTGTAAGTAAAACTCTGATTAAAAATATCATCACTGTAAATTTAAAAGAGAATGATTTTCTGAAAGTTTTTAGTTCAAAAATCGCTCCTAAGTCAGAAGAAAATCCTCAACTTCTTTACGGCATTTCAGAACTTATCTTTAATATTAGTTGCACTCAACATATAATTCCATTTTGATAAATGTGAAGTTCCGCGGATAAAATATTAAGCATTTTTTTTCCAACGAGTAGGTTAAATATAACTTCCTCATTGCACTCATTTTCCTCAATTTCACCAAGAGAATAAATTAGATTAATGAATTTAGGCCAGAAGGCTACGCACCGGGGCCTAGGAGGCCA
>NC_090769.1:12432683-12465183 GCF_036898095.1 Palaemon carinicauda | reverse complement strand
AAGTTTAAAATGTCATTTTACAACGCGCCGAAACTACTAAAATCTACATACATATGAATGTCGGCTCACATGAGTTTATGAATATGAATATGTTTGTGTTGTTGCCACACCGTCATCGTTGTTGGTGTTGTTGCTGCTGATGTTGTTGTTGTTGTAGTTGTTGTTGTTGGTAAATGTATTTCCGCTGAAGCTATGGTAATAGAAAATTTGGATTTGCACAATATTAAAATGATATACAGTATATACATATGTTATATGTTATATGTTCATAGAAAAAAAAAAAGTGCTGATAGAAATGAATCCTGACACATTTTAATTTGAAACCAAAGCGTTATATTTTTTTTAATAAAAGGAAAGGATTAAACTTGTATATTTATTATTGTAAAATATAACAAATTGCATATAAATACTTATTCATGTATCATGAATATTCAGTTGCTTTAGTAGAAACATTATGAAAATTGAAACATAAAATATGATGGCATGCTTTCACAGTCATGCGTTGAGTGCAATATCGAACAAGTATGAATCAAAGGATTGATTGATTGGTTTGAAGTTCTCTGGCATCCTGACATTAAAGGTCATTGGCGCCGATATGAATCAAAGGAAATGTCCCTATTTAAAAAACTTATCAACTCATCATTCTTCAGGTTTTTTTTTTTTTTTTTTTTTTTAAAGCACACAACCATTAGTTCTGTTAGGTGTATGGTGAAAATCTAATCACTTTTTAAAAACAAACTTGCTTTAATATGACAAGTAGAATAGTAAGGAGTACAAATATCTCAAACAAGAATTTTCAAGGAATGCAACAGTTCGGAAAAAGGGGAAGAAAACGAAGAGAAAGAATTAGGAATTATTGAAAGGATTTCATTCAAAACTTCGAGAACTTTTCATGTTTTTTTTTTTTTTTTAAAGATGCTGTTATTGCATTTCACAATAAAAAGGAAAGGAGAATTTTTCCTTTTGCCGAGTTTCAATCTGGCAAGAAGAGAAAGAAAAATTATCGTTGAGAATCGGAAATAAATAAATTCAAACATTCAAGAACATATAGTAAATGAAAAAATACAGATGGTAAGTAGAATAGTAAATATAGCTAGTATACAAAAAGAGTACAAATATCTCTAATAAGAATTTTCCATGAATGCAAGTGGTTTTAAACATTAAAGATGTCCAATATGAGAAAAGTTGAAGAAATCGGAGAGAAAAAAATTGGGAATTACTGAAAGGATTTTATTCAAAGCTTCGAGAACTTTTCATTAAAAAACATTGTTTTTTTTTTCTTTTTTAAAGATGCTGTTATTGAATATCACAATAAAAAGGAAAGGAAAATTTTCATTTTGCTGAGTTTCCCTCCCAGAAGAAGCGGAAGAAAATTTATCGTTGAGAACCGGAAAAAAAAATTCAAACATTCAAGAAAATATAGTAAAAGAAATTATATAGATGGCAAGTAGAGAAGTAAATATACCTTATATAGACTGAGTAAAAATATCTCTACCAAGAATTTACCAGGAATGCAAGAGGTTTTAAATATTAACAAAGAAAAAAAATTGGGAATTATAGAAAGGATTTCATCCAAGGCTTCAAGAACTTTTCATATTTTTTTTCTAAAGATTCTGTTATAGAATATTATAATAAAAAGGAATGGAAAAAGATCCCTTTGCCGAGTTTCACTCCCACATGAGAAGAAAGAAAAATTATCGTTGAAAAAAAAAAGCGCTATGAATCAAACATTCCAGAGAAGATTGTAAAGGAAAAAAATATAGATCCTTTAAATTCGTAATTGAAATCAGATTCTCATTTCGCCGAGTTCTCCTCTCATTTCAGCCAAAAGGTAGATAAATCTCTCTCTCTCTCTCTCTCTCTCTCTCTCTCTCTCTCTCTCTCTCTCTCTCTCTCTCTCTCTCTCTCTCTCAAGGATACAAAGTGGAATTGAAAAGATACAACACCACTCAATGTGGCAATTTCTTTACATACAAAATAGCAACTACTTGGAATAGACTTCCAGTGGGTGTAGTAAACAGAAAGATGGTAAACAAGTTCAAGAATAAGTTAGACAAGATCGTACAAACTCTCTAAATGCTTAAACTAAATCGCTCTACCAAGGAGCAAATGGAGTCTCAGCGGATGGACTAAAATGTCTTTGAGACATCCAAAATCCTACTAACTCCTTGTAACTCTCTCTCTCTCTCTCTCCTCTCTCTCTCTCTCTCTCTCTCTCTCTCTCTCTCTCTCTCTCTCTCTCTCTCTCTCTCTCTCTCTCTCTTTTGCTAAGGGCTAAAATATTTTCTTGAAAAATACTGAAATATCAATTGGCATTTCTTTCTTATCCAACCTTTCATAAGGTTTGGTTTTATGAATCTGAGGAATTATTCTAATGGGTATAATTATAAGAAATATAAAATAATTCAAATACATTTCTCTTCTTAGAATAATAAGCCAGTGTTCTAGAAGAAAAGGGTTAAAATAGTTTGCCAGTGTTCTTGAAGAAAAACGTTAGAATGGTTTGCCAGCGTTTTTGAAGAAAAGTATTTTAAAACAGCAGTATAGTTTTTGGAAACAAAACAAAATCAAAATTCCTTAATAGGATGGCATTGAACTTAATAAAACTTTCCTGACAAAAAATCCTTTTAATTTCATCTCAATTTTGAATTTTTAAACGTCAAAAAATTTCGTAATATAGTAAACCTAATAATCATTCTTCAAATATTATAATGTAATACATCAATTATATTTTCCCTGGTTAAAAATCTACAACTATATCAAGACGTTTATTTCAATCTATTCACCTGTGAAATGTAGTGTTCTGTGAGACGCAACATTTATATTGGTGATGGCCATAATTCTTCTAACAATCATAAATCAAAATATTCTGGTTACAAAGTATTTTTTGGGGGGAGGACAGAACTTAGAAGTTTAATCTTTATAGCTCAAACTTGGTACAATTGATCTTTTGTTGAGTATGTTACCATACCTCTGTTTCATAGTGTTATGTATTTATGTTGATAACTACCTATTACAAGAGGTTATATTTGTGTTTACAGATACTTACTACTCATTAAGCATAACTACCCTGTTAACTATCTTGTCTTCTTTTAAACTGTATATCATTATAAATTAGTCTTAAAAATAAAGTCATTCAGGAAGGATATATCTGAGTTTCGTTTCCATCTAAATATACTTCAATGGCGACGAGGAACTGACTCACGAAAGGGAAAATTAAGGATGGCGCATTTGGGTAATATAGCAGCATATGACAAATCCGAGGACTTTGAAGATTATGTCGAAAGGTTTGATCAGTTCTGCTTAGCAAATGACATAACAGAGGAAGATAAGAAACGGGCAGTTTTCTTGAGCGCCGTCGGCGCTCCTACATATGGACTTCTGAAAACATTGCTTGCCCCTAATAAGCCCTCATCAAGGACTTATCAAGAACTTACTGAGCTTTTGAAAAATCACCTCCACCCAAAACCCATCCTGATAGCTGAACGTTTCAAGTTTTACAATAGGAAACAACGTCCAGGAGAATCCATCACTGATTATGCAACGGAGCAACGGAAATTGGCGGAAACATGTCAGTTTGGTGCGTTTCAAGAGGAAGTTTTAAGAGACTTGTTTGTTATTGGATTGGCCAACCGCTCAGCACAGAGGAAACTATTAAGTGAACAGGAGCTTGACTTAAAGAAAGCTTTTTCGATTGCGCTAAGTCAGGAAATGGCTGATGAAAACGTCACGAAGATTCAGGGTCAAACTCAGGAGGTAAACAAAGTTGTTGGGCCGACAGCTTCTCTCAAGTGTTATCGTTGCGGGAAGACAAACCATAAGGCTGATGTTTGTTTCCATAAGGATACTGAGTGTAATGGGTGTCATAAAAAAGAACACCTTCGGAGAATGTGCCGAATGGAAAATCACACCACAGTCAATCGAAATTTGAAATATGGAAGACAAGGAAGGAAACGATCGACGGTCAACAGGGCAGAGGAGGAGACCAGCGGCTCGGAAGAAGAAACTACAGAGTGCAAACTGCAGGATGAATTGGTGCATACATTGAAATACTGTGTTAAGAAAATGAAAGCAAGACACAATAAGGTTCCAGAGATAATAGTGAAAGTTAAATTAAATGGGATACCAATTGATATGGAATTGGACACAGGAGCTTCTGTGTCACTGATCAGTGAAGAGTTCTACGCTAAACATCTGAAAAAAACAGTACTTCAATCCAGCGATATTGTGCATGACGGGAGAAAAAATAGAAGTTGTCGGTATGTGTTACATAACTATGGAAGTTCATGGACACAGAGTGGAGGAAGTGCCAGTGTATGTGGTACAGGGGAATGGACCTGCCTTATTCGGTAGGGACTGGCTGCATTTTGCTAAATTTGACAGGAAAAAGTTAGCTGTAAATCATTTATATTCTGGTACTCTGAAAACCTCAAAGTTAGACGAACTGTTAAGGAAATATGGTGATGTCTTTGATGGTAAACTGGGTACAGCCAAGAATATAAAGGCTCATATTCGTGTAAGAAAGGATGCAAAACCAATCTTTTATAAAGCGAGGACAGTTCCTTATGCAATCAGGGATGCTGTGAATGCAGAACTTAAAAGACTAGAATTGGAAGGAATTATTGAGAAAGTTGAATATAGTGAGTGGGCGGCACCGATAGTGCCAGTTTCAAAAGACAATGGTTCTATTAGGATCTGTGGTGACTTCAAGGTCACCATAAATCGTTATGTGGAAAACCCTGAACATCCAATGCCAAATCCAGATGAACTTTACCAGCGACTGAACGGTGGAAAAACTTTCTCAAAGTTAGATTTATCACAAGCTTATCAGCAAGTGGAATTAGATGAGGAATCTAGGAAATATGTCACAATCAACACACCACTTGGTTTGTACAGATATACCCGTTTACCATATGGTGTCTCAGCAGCACCACAACTTTTTCAGTCTTTAATGGATAAAGTTCTACAAGGAGTACCTTGTGGATGCAACATAGATGATATTAGTCTTACTGGGAGAACCGAAGCTGAACATTTACACAATCTGGAAAAGGTACTTCAGCGGTTGCACATCAATGGGTTGAAATGTAATTTGTCGAAATGTGAATTTATGAAGCCCTCCTTGAAATATTTGAGTTTCATTGTGGATGAAGAGGGTATCCATATGACGGAGGATGCCATTGCAGCAGTCACGGATGCACCAAGTCCAGAATCAAGGTCTGAAATGCAATCCTTCCTGGGGCTGGTAAACCATTACCGTCGTTATGTGCCAAATCTCTCATCAGTCGCAGCGCCTCTCACTGAATTACTGCATAGACAGAAAATGGCATTGGTCAGTAGAGTGTGAAAGAGCTTTTTCCGAGATTAAAAAAATGCTGACCACTGAAACAGGAGTATTAGTGCACTATGATTTGAGTAAACCTGTGACGTTGGCAGTAGATGCATCACCCAAAGGACTTGGAGCAGTGCTTTCCCATATCACCAGTAACGGAGAGAGACCAATTGCTTATGCATCAAGGATGTTAACACCCACTGAACGTAACTATTCCCAAATTGAGCGTGAGGGTTTGGCAATCATCTTTGGACTACGGAAGTTTCATCAATATTTATATGGTCGTAAATTCACCCTTATTACAGATAACAAACCACTGTCATACATTCTGGGACCCAGGAAGGGCATTCCAGTCCTTGCAGCTGCAAGAATACAACGCTGGGCTATACAGTTAGCAGCTTATGATTATGACATTGAATTACGTCGTTCAAGTGACAATGGAAATGCTGATGCACTCTCACGGTTGCCTTTACCAGATTGTGATTCCGATGCATCAGATAAGCTTGTAAACTGGACACAAGAAGCAACTGCATTTAACAGGCACCAGGTGAACTCTCTTCCTGTAACTGCAAAATCTGTTGCAAGGGAAACTTTGCATGATGCTGTACTGGCTAGAGCTTTATATTACACAAGAAATGGATGGCCAGACTCTGAGGACGTTGCACAGGAACTGAAACCCTTCCATAGCCGTCAGCGTGAGTTTTCAATTGAAGAGGGATGTCTTCTATGGGGTGCCAGGGTGGTAATACCGTCTAGATATAGAACTCAAATCTTAGAAGAGCTACATGGTGGTCATCCGGGGATTGTTAGGATGAAGGGATTAGCTCGCTTGCATGTGTGGTGGCCAAATATCGATCAAGATATTGAAAACACTGTGCAAGGGTGCTCGGCTTGTCAGGCTACTCAGCCAATGCCGACTCGTGCTGAGGGTAATCCGTGGAAATGGCCTTCCGGTCCGTGGAAAAGAGTACATGTTGATTTCGCAGGACCATTCCTGGGACAAATGTACCTCATTATGATTGACGCATTTTCAAAATGGCCAGAAGTACACCCAATGAAATCAATTACAACTATGAATACCATCGAGATCATGCGGCGGGTATTTGCTCAGCATGGGGTTTGTGTAGAGCTCGTGTCTGATAATGGAAGACAGTTTGTGGCTGAGGAATTTAAAGAGTTCATGACCCAAAATGGTGTAAAGCATATACTGATACCCGCTTATCACCCAAGCAGTAATGGGCAGGCCGAAAATACAGTAAGAACATTCAAAAGAATGAAAAGGGCGATGAGAACATTGCAATCGTGTAATACATCTTTAAATACCAAGTTGTGTCAATTTCTACTGACTTACCGAACTACACCTCACTGTACAACAAAGCGCACGCCTGCAGAGCTCATGGGTCGGCAGTTGCGCACTCGCCTTGATTTAATACACCCAGATGCATCTCAGAGAATTGAAAGAAAAGCCTCAGAGAACGAGAAACCAATGAGGGAACTCGATATAGGGGACGTGGTACTGGTTCGGGATTATCGTCAAAATACCAAGAAGGGCATATGGACTCGAGGAGTTGTGGTTCTTAAATTGGGTCCATGTACATACAATGTACAAGTGGACGGTAACTTAGTATGGAAGAGGCATATTGATCAAATGAGACTGATCTCCAATGATTCTCAAGATAGCAAAAATGAACTCTTAGCACGTGATTTTTCAGAGTTGATCAGCTATCCAGACCCGCCATTACCAAAAGAGTTCATAAATACTCGTGAAGAGTTAGGTGATGAAGTTGCAGGTGCAGAGAAGAATGAAATCCCAAATGTAGAAGAAAAGGAAGCGGCAGCTGCAGAAAAATTATCGGGAAATGAAAATGGTAAACCTTCTGATGACTCACCTGATGGATCGATATCTGAATTACCAAAACTTCGAAGGTCTAGCAGACAAAGTAGACCACCTGACTATTTTAGAATGTAAAATGATTAATAATATTATGCATGTTTTGTATTATTTATTCGAAGCTATGCCACCATTTAATTATTGATTGTTTATCCTTTTATTTGCTTTAATCTTTCATCCTTTTTCGCGAGGGGAAAAGGTGTTATGTATTTATGTTGATAACTACCTATTACAAGAGGTTATATTTGTGTTTACAGATACTTACTACTCATTAAGCATAACTACCCTGTTAACTATCTTGTCTTCTTTTAAACTGTATATCATTATAAATTAGTCTTAAAAATAAAGTCATTCAGGAAGGATATATCTGAGTTTCGTTTCCATCTAAATATACTTCACATAGTATTTCTGTTTTTTTTTTTTTTTTTATTTGAATGAATTTAGTTTTATTTCTTAAAATCTCAATTCGACTGCTTATTCTTTACTTTGTTTCTTTTCCGCGTAGGGCTGCTTCCACTGTCAGAATTCTTTGAGCTTGAAGAATATTTTCATCAAATAGGGCTGCAACTTAGCTTGAAATTATATTGATAACTAGAGCGGTATTCAGTAGAGCGCAGACCTCCGCCGCGGCAGCTTATTTCTCGACCTTTTGCTTCACCGTAACCTTGACATACCAAAATTTATTAATTTTCAGCTTTTTACATAACAGTTAATCGCTGCAAGTTTCATTAATCTACGATTAATATTGTGGCCAGGAAGCTGTTCACAAACAAACAAACACACACACACACAAACCGGGGGTAAAACATAACATCCTTCCAACTTCGTTGGCCCAGGTAATAATGATAAAATTGTTTATTATTATTATCATCATTATTACTATTATCATCATCATCATTAATATCATAATTTTCATGCTCACTATCATAATTACTGTCATTAATTGTTTCATCATTAATATTATGACTGTAATCATTGTCATCCTTATTATTACCAATACTAAGATTACTTAGAATTACTGTATGGAATGGTTATTGGATATGACAGGCTATGATGACAATGACCCTATCAATCCAGGGTCAATTTGCTTTTGTATTAAATCGCCTTCAAAAGACTAACTCTGCAGGTCACACTCATCAGCTACGAAGGAAAACCCGCAAATCGATCATGCGAAAAATATAACACACAAAGGATTCATGCATCGGAAAATAACCTCATCTATCTTTATTCTTTTGATGTTTAATTATAATAATTTGGATATTGTCCTCCCCGAACGGGGCCACGTATATAGGTTACCACCTGACTAATCATCTTTGAAAGACCAAGAAGGAAAGAGAAATGGAAAAATATTCATAATCATAGTAATTTATGATTATATAAGGGGTACAACATGACTAACTAATCATCTTTGAAAGACTAAACAGGAATTATAAATTGAAGCATATTCATAATTATAGTAATTCATAATTATATAAGGTGTACAACATAACTAATCCTCTTTGAAAGAGCAAGCAGGAATGAGAAATGGAAAAATATTATAAATTATAGTAATTCATGATTATATAAGGGGTACAACATAACTAAACATCTTTGAAAGACTAAACAGGAATGAAAAATTAAAAAATATTCGTAATTAAAGTAATTCATGATTCTATAAGGGGTACAACATAACTAATCATCTTTGAAAGACTAAACAGGAAAGAAAAATGGAAAAATATTCATAATTATAGCAATTCATGATTATATAAGGGGTACAACAATGGTGTGATAGTCTTTTCTAAAAGCATTGATGCTACATTCCCTTTAAATTGGGAGAACTCCCTCACCTGAGGTAGGATCCGGATGCATTGTTTCCAGCCTTCATCGTAAATGCTACGTGAAAGCGTTCAGGAGAAACCAAGAGACAACGCCTCATCTGCGGTTTGTGAAACTATGATAGCACATAAAGGGAAATACACTATTAAATAAAAAACCGCAATTTTAATCGGAAATTCTTCGTAAAAATATAGTTCTCAGCTGTATTTCAGTAAAGTACAGGCGAGCGTAATTTTACCATATTTTGTTCTTATATTTTACGGCTTGGTGATCGTACTATCACTCCTTTACGTCAATATATCCGTTTTTAGAACGGTAAAAGTCTTGGAATAATTGTTTCCAGGCATTTACCGTTTTTTAATGTAAATTCTTAACAATATATCTAAAGAGAAACGGCATTTTCTTAAGTTCTAAAGCACGAGTAAACCTCTCAGTACTTCAGTAGATTTGCTTATGTACAAGTCATTGAATCTAGGCTTTGATATGTACAGTTGGGTTCATTAATTACGGTACACTTCACGGGAAGCTAAGGAGACGTCAGTGTACCGTAATTAGTGAAGCCAACTGTACAATGTAATCTGACTAATATTACACACTGGTTCTAGCAAATATTACGATATGATTAACATTTTGGAACAATTCGAAACTTAGTAACTTGGTGAATTACCTTTCGCACTGAACATCATATATTATTAGTAGCTAAATTCTTTGTTTAAAAACGTCTGCTACAAATTATAAGCTAACTTCGTTTTCTTCATTACTTTCTGTGAATCTAACAAGCAGTTATCATAATACTCAGTAATGCACTGGTAATAGATTTCCATTTTCAATTGATGTAAAATACTCCTGTTATGATAAAGGTAATTTTGTTTATTCAGGAAATACAAAAGAAAAGAGGGAGTTTCTTATTCTAAACGTTAATGCTATAAAGGAATGGTACAAATGACGGTTTCCTAATCACAGGCAATGATGTCCATTTTAAAGTCACAATGAGATTGCAGATTTTAGCAAGTAAAAAGAATGCCTTTCAAGGTTTTAAAAACACTCATGAATAGCAGAGGCAAAGGGGCAGTGATAATGCCCTAGCGACTGACCGTAATATATATATATATATATATATATATATATATATATATATACAAACATATATATATATACATACATACATACATACATACATACATACATATATATATATATATATATATATATATATATATATATATATACATATATATACACACACACACACACACACACACACATATATATATATATATATATATATATATATATATATATATATATATATATTTATACAGTACATATGACCAGCGCCTAAGACCCTCTCCACCCGAGCTAGGACCAGGGAGGGCTAGGCAATGGCTGCTGATGACTCGGCAATAGACCTATAGGCTCCCTTAAATCCCCTAACATTAGTTCACAAGAATGATGAGGTTGTAGACACTACAAGACTCTAATGAGTTTGAGCATGACTCGAACCCCAGTCCGACATATCACCAGGCAGAGACGTTTCCAATAGGCCACCACAAATCTCAATACAGAAAAATACGAAACTCTTATCAATAATCCTATCTTCTGGACTTCACAAAAAAACATCAAAATTAAATAAAAAATGATAAACAAATAAAGTCGACAATAAAAACAACTAGAAAAATACACCCGATTCCCAGAGCGGCTTCAAATATTCTTCGAATCTTCAGAACCTTCATTCATAATGTATCAGTGATATGTAGGAGTTATTATATATGGCATCTATTAGGAAGGCCATATTCAAATATGGAGGTTCTCGTTTATCGTAAAATTTGCATAAAATGTGCTTCTTAGACCATTCTCCTCTTATAGGTTGTTTTATTCATAATGATTGCTTATTTAAAATTAGTTCATATTTCTAATTCTTGTTTTAAGCCCAATTTCATGAAAATGCTTTTATTTAAGTGGTTAATTCTCCCCTGAATATCAAAATTCTGATTGTAATAGTCATCTTTGAATCTGATTTAGCCATCTTTCAATAAAGAAAAAAAAATGTAAAATATTTTTTAATCAATTAGCGGTTCTCGCGGGAATATCAAAAGAGGAGAGATTTTGCTGAAAAAACGATCACAAAACTAAATCATTGCTGTTTAAAAATGATATCTGAAAAAAAGTATTGTAGTGTGGCGAGTTTAAAAGTTGAGATTATTAGAAAAAAAAAATAAATAAAAAAGTGCAAAAAAAAAGAAAAAAAAAACACTTCTGATTCAAGATTAAACTAATATACTTTTCATGAAAATGGCTATATGTTTCATATCTCAAGAAAAGAAATGTCAAAATTCTTTCTGTCGATATATCAGAAAACCTTAGTTAACCTGACGAGAAAGATCATTATTTTGGATTACGCTTAACAAGAATAATCATCGATATGATAATAACTGAATAATTGTGTATGAGATTACATTTCAGTCCTTTTTCCATCCGTCGAAAATCTCGATTTTCCAAATAGAAAATAAAATTTTTTTCCATTAATATGAATTAGGAAACTTTTTTTTTTTCAGAAAAAATCTGAATCTGTATTTTTACCATGGGACTTTTTTTTTCTATCCGGGGTTCAAGGTAAATGAAGAGTAATTACATTCTTAATATTAAATTAACCAATTCGACCACTTACATAATTGATATAATTATATGAATATCATGATGTACACGAAGCTCATTGCCAAACCTGATTTACTCCCTAAATCAATTATAGATATCAGATATTCTAGATATACATCGTAATAATCCGAGTGACTATTTCAAAATTAATTAATTTAAGGAAACAGCTTTTCTAAAAATGTCGTTTTAATTGATTACATTTTTTTTTTCACAAAAGTCGATCAAATGAAACTATCACTTCATGTTTCTACTGAATATTTATTTATTAAAATGCAAAATTATCGGAAAAGAAAAATATGAATGAGAGGAAGAGATGCACGAGACACCTCACTAGAAGGTGGGAGACAGAACTTCTTCTGTGGACAGGGTAGGAGGCTTCCTTTTGCAAGTAGCAACAACGGAGGAGGAAACAAGTGAGAGGAAAGAAAGGGACGTGGAAAAAGTGGAGTAGTTAACAGATAAGGAGAAATTACTACTACTATTATCATTATTATTACAAGCTAGACTATAACTCTAGTTGTAAAAGCAAGATGCTATAAGCCCAGGGGCTCCAACAGGAAAAAATAGCCCAGTAGGGAAAGGAAACAAAGGAAATGAATAAACTACATGAGAAGAATAAACGAAATAAAATATTTCAAGAACAGTAACAACAATAAATTAAATCCTTCACATATAAACCATAAAAAAACCAGCAGAAGATAAATAAGATAGAACAGCATGCCCAAGTGTACCCCCCAACAAGAGAACTCTAATCTAAAATAGTGGAAGACCATGGTACAAAAGCTATGGCATCACCCAAGACTAGAGAACAATGGTTTGATTTTAGAGTGTCCTTCTCCTAGAAGAGCTGCTTACCATAGCTAAAGTCTCTCTTCTACCCTTACCAAGAAGAAAGTAGTCACGGAACAATTACATTACAGTAGTTAACCCCTTGAGCGGAGAAGCATTGTTTGGTAATAGTGATGTCAGGTGTATGAGGACAGAGGAGAATCTGGTAAGAATAGGCCAGACTATTTGGTGTATGTGTAGGCAAAAACAAAATGAGCGGTAACGAGAGAGAGGGATCCAATGTAGTACTTGTCTGGCGAGTCAAAGGACCCAAGAATTACTCTCTAGCGGTAATATCATAACGGGTGGCTGGTAACCTGGCCAACCGACCACCTACAGATATGGGAATTACAGAATAATTTCGAGCAACTGGAGGAGATAAAACCTCGGGGCCATCGGGGCATACAGAGCTGGGAAAGGACAAACGAAAAAGGGATTTGGTGGAGCAGAAGGAAAAAGATTAAGAGAAAGAAGAGGAGGAGGAGAAATAGAGAAGTTTCTTTGGGGACCGTTTCTCCAACTTTCTTAAAGACATTCAAGTTACGAAAGCGATTTTATTCCTCTCATTCCGCTTTCACATATTTCTCTCGGCAGATATCCAAAAGGTTTCAGAATTTTCTTCGAATTCAGTTATCATTTTTTTATGAGAATATATTATCAGCAGACAGCTTCGGGTAGAGAGATATATTTAAATTATTTGCTGTGTATAATAATTCATTTTGCAAAATGATCTTTCTACCTTACCGACAGTTTCAAGAGAATCGTGCGAAGCAATATTATTATTATTATTATTAGTAGTAGTAGTAGTAGTAGTAGTAGTAGTAGTAGTAGTAGTAGTATTTATCATCATCATCATCATTATTATTATTATTATTATTATAAGTATTATTATTAAACAAGGACATTAAAATGTTGAGAAAGTCACCGCTTGTGAGAATGATTTTATCTGGAATATGTTTGTGTACGAAGAATTAAGAGAATTTGATCTCTAATGAAAACCGTTTGCTACAATGATTTAAATTTTATATCTAGACCTCGCAATATGAGAGACGTCAAATCTTAAGATAAATAAACGAATTTATGAATTTATTAACAAAAATTCTATAAATTATCATTCTCTCTCTCTCTCTCTCTCTCTCTCTCTCTCTCTCTCTCTTAGGCCACTTCTACATTAATAGTACAGATAGGTGTGTATAAAATAAATATATATACATACATACACACACACACACACACACACACATATATATATATATATATATATATATATATATATATATATATATATATATATATATATATATATATATAACGAATTCACAACATCAAATGAATAAAAATTACTTTTAAAAATGGAACTTCACGAGTATTTCATTTCTGAAATATTGACTTCCATCAGAAGCACAGTTTCCCCAGTCGTAACCTACATTTTTTTTCTTGTGATGCTACTCATGTAAAATAGTTTTTTTTTATATATTTAATTCTTTTAATGCTACTCATGCAGAATAGTTTTTTTCTTTTTTTTTTTTACAGCATACTATATATGACCGGAATGCTATTAATACACGCTTTGTATTTATAAGTATCTACGGCAAACTTTATATATTCAGCATCTCTCTGCTTCAGTTTCATCTCCTGAATGTAGTCCTGAAGTTGCTGAATCCCTCAAGATAAATCCAATCAGTTCGGCTGTAATAATCTTAACGATATTGAGAACTGGAATAAACCAACAAAAGACGACCCTTATTAACATTCCTTGAATAAGAGCAACACTTTCCCTCCAGTTCCCTCCTCATCGCCTCCATAATTAACCCTCCCTTCCCTCGGGAGGCGTCCAAAACAAGCAAAATCAAAAGACGACTTCGCATCAACGCCTAAGCGACTTTGAAAGCTAAACGATCCGGGTTTACATTTCACACTTTTGACTAATAGGAAAAAAAGGTAAAATATGAACACAATGCCTCAACCTGCTGGCGTTGCCAATGGAGATCAAAGAATCCTTTTGAACAATAAAGTCCTGAATGCCATTCGCCGATATAATTAGCCTGGAAGCCCTGGAGGCGTTCGCTAAATCCAAAGCTGGCCGAACAACATCTATTGTGACGAGTAAAATATTCGCAAATTAACAGATTCACTTCATCTCGATCCTTAAAATTCCTTCTTTTTGAAGGGATAGTTTTAAATGTCTCTTTGAAGTCCTTGGAGGTGATCATCTAATTAGGATATGAAAGGAAATACTCTCTCGTTATCTGTAGGTCACGCTCTTCTTGCCTACGCTGCTTTCATTTTTATTCCTATTTCATAAACAGACACAATTGTATAAGACAGCATATGGCCTTTATAGACACTTGCGTCACCAGTGAAGGTCGTCGTCTATTACGGGCTTAATAAGTTCTAAAGGAGTTATTTCATCTATATTAGATAGAATGACAGGAAGGTTAATTATTGATTCTAGTCTGTAATAGAAATATTTTTTATATTTTGGCTATCTCAACCACAAATGGGATATAATAACAAATTTTAACATTGGGAATATATAACAACTGAAAATCTCATAATGATAAATGCTTCTGAATAGAACTAATCCTAAAAAGTAGACTCAACCCATGCGCCACTGGTTAAAATTCGATATAAAATCATATATGTGTGGTTGATATTTACATGCAGGCATACAAACAATTATATATATACATATATATATATATATATATATATATATATATATATATATATATATATATATATATATATATAAAATATATATACAAGAATTGACCATATCAAAGAAATAAAAATTACGTTTAAAAACAATACTTAGGAGTTTTTCATTTCTGAAATATTGACTTCCACCAGAAGCAGTTTCACCAATCATAGCCTACATTTTTTTTTTTTTTTTTTTTGAAGGCTACTCCATGCAGAATAGTTTTTTTCAGCACATTATATATGGCCGGAATGCCATTAACACACACACACATACACTTTGTATTTAAGAGTATCTACGGCAAACTTCATGAATTTAGCCTCTCTTTGCCTTGGTTCCATCTCCTAAATGTAGACCTGGGGTTCCTGAATCCCTCAAGAGAGACCCCAAATTTAAATCCAGTCTGTTCGACGGTAATAATTTTAACGATATTGAGAACTGAAATAAACCAACAAAAGACGACCCTTATTAACATTCCTTGAATAAGAGCAACACTTTCCCTCCAATTCCCTCCTCTCCGCCTCCAAAATTCCCCCTCCCTTCCCTCGGGAGGCGTCCAAAACAAGCAAAATCTAAAGATGACTTCGCATCAACGCATAAGCGACTTTGAAAGCTAAACGATCCGGGTTTACATTTCACACTTTTGACTAAAAGGAAAAAATGTAAAATATGAACACAATGCCTCAACCTGCTGGCGTTGCCAATGAAGATCAAAGAATCCTTTTGAACAATAAAGTCCTGAATGCCGTTCGCCGATATAATTAGCCTGGAAGCCCTGGAGGCGTTCGCTAAATCCAAGGCTGGCCGAACAACATCTATTGTGACGAGTAAAATATTCGCAAATTAACAGATTCACTTCATCTCGATCCTAAAACTTCCTTCTTTTTGAAGGGATAGTTTTAAATGTCTCTTTGAAGTCCTTGGAGGTGATCTTCTAATTAGGATATGAAAGGAAATACTCCCTCGTTATCTGTAGGTCACGCTCTTCTTGCCTACGCTGCTTCCATTTTTATTCCTATTTGACAAACGGATACAATTATATAATAGGACAGCATATGGCCTTTATAGACACGTGCGTCACCAGTGAAGGTCGTCGTCTAATACGGGCTTAATAAGTTCTAAAGGAGTTATTTCATCTATATTAGATAGAATGAAAGGAAGCTTAATTATAGATTCTAGTCTGTAATAGAAATATTTTTCAAATTTTGGCTATCTTAATCATTCATGGGATTTAATTAAATGGGATATAATAACGAATTTTACCCTTGGGAATATATTACCACTGAAAATCCCATAATGATCAATGCTTCTGAATCGAACTAATCCCAAGAAGTAAACTCTACTTATGCGCCATTGGTTAAAATTTTATATAAAATCCCATTTGTGTGGTTGATATTTGTATGTATGTATGTATGTATGTATGTATGTGTATATACATATATATATATATATATATATATATATATATATATATATATATATATATATATATATATATATTATACACACACATATATATGTGTATATATATATATATACAGAGAGAGAGAGAGAGAGAGAGAGAGAGAGAGAGAGAGAGAGAGAGAGAGAGAGAGAGAGAGAGAGAGAGAGAAAATGGGTGGGGACATGAGGATTAATTGCGCACCTGAAACAAAGACGTTATTAAAGGAGAGGGGAACAAGGACAGCAAGGCTCTGTAACGGCTATATTCTCTCTTGTGCATAGAAACCAAAATGCATATGGTATATTTCTGTCCCTTAGTTAAAAAACTTTTATTTTGGTTTTTTATTTTGCTCAATCAATGTAAATTGAAAACTAGTAATAGGCTATGGATTTTTAAGTTAGGTTTTGAAGCAGATTCAAAGAAGGTATCTATCTATCTATCTATCTATCTATATACATATATATATATATATATATATATATATATATATATACACATATATATATACATACACACACACACACACACATATATATATATATATATATATATATATATATATATATATATATATATATATATATATATATGTGTGTTCCCTTAATTAAAAACTTGTTGTTTTTGGTTTTTCAACTAGCTTGATAAATGTAAATTGGAAATTAGTAATAGGTTAAGGATTTTAAAGATAGATTTAAGAGCAGATTCGATTTTGAAGCAGATTCAAAGAAGGATGAAAATACAACAATGTTGATAATAGCGGATTTTATTGCATGGATATGAATTGGAAAATACTTAGGATTTTCAAGTACTGACACGTAATTACTTATATATATCAAAAGTAGAATGATACATACCTTTAATATAAATAAAATACGATTTAAAACATCAGTTAAAAAAGTATTCACGAGTCGATATATTTTAGATTAACAAATATATAGAGATAAATAGTAAAAAATGCAATTGTAAATACAGTATATGTTAAAATAAAAAATATTTATGTCAATATACAATGATGTATATATATATATATATATATATATATATATATATATATATTTATATATATAATAAATTGTATGAATTTTAAATATCTATTTCATAAATAATGATAAAAAAACTATTTGGTACCCAAATCCACCGTCATCTACTCGAGCCTTTTTTAATGTCTCTACCATCTGGGCTGCTGAAGAGGTCAATACAAGGAGCCAAAACCACACCCAGCCAGGGCAAGCTATCATACGACTTCTAGCATACTGATAACAATAATAAATTATAATAATAATAATAATGATAATAATAATAATAATAATAATAATGATAATAATAATAATAATAACATATATATATATATGTATATATATATGAATATATATATATATATATATATATATATATATGTGTGTGTGTGTGTGTGTGTGTGTGTGTGTGTGTGTGTGTGTGATGTATGTAGCGGATACAGGGAGTATTCATATTCTGATGGCAACTGGTTGCGTATGCCTTTGTTTGCGTATCTATCAAAATATTTATCCATCATTTTTACGGGCCGCATAATAATAATAATAATAATAATAATAATAATAATAATAATAATAATAATAATAATGTTCCGTGAATTGATGAAAGAAATATATTTTTAATGATAATTACAGTAAGATAAAGACGAAGATGGTTATTGAGGCCATTGAAATTTTAATGGGAAAATTAAATCCTAAAATATCCAATTTCCAATAATATGGTGATGAATAATCCTTGTCTCTTTGTTTCTCCTTTTCTCACCAGTTTCGTGATTGTGTGATAAAGCCCTCAACTAGCTATCTGAGTGGCCTGTGTTCCATTCTCGGACCGGTCGAGGAGAGCACGAATGGGCGTGTGCCCTAAAACACGTTATAAATGTTAAAAAGAAAGAAAAAAAATTATGTACCTGGGTATTAATCAACCACCAAGAGTCGCAGCAAGGGTATATATATATATATGCATATATATATATATACATATATATTATATACACACACATATATATATATATATATATATATATATATATGCATATATATGTATATATATATATATATATATATATATATATATATATATATATATTTTATATACACACATATATTATATATATGCATATATATATATAAATACAATATATATATATTATATATATACATATATATACACATATATATGTATACATGAAGAGAGATACCATTAATAAGATATTCACAGAAATAGTTTGAGTGTCTATCTATCTCTCCGTCTGTCTGTCTTTCTATTTGTGCCAGATCCAACAACCACCCCCACCAAAATTAATTTTCATTTCTAATCATCCTCCCCTTGCGTAATGAGCATTAATTGCTTTAATCCTCTTTTCCAATTTTCCTATATGACAGAGACGATATAATCACCCCTTAATAAGAAAAAAAAGGAAAATCCCTTCTGTACTGTATGTGATTTTTTTTTATTTCTATATTGATTTGGTATTAAATGTGTTTAATTCCTTCAACCATTTATCAATTTTCACACACATACATAAACACACTCACACACACATTATATATATATATATATATATATATATATATATATATATGTATGTATATATATATGTATGTATGTATACATATATATATATATATATATATATATATATATATACATATATATATACTCACATATATATACATATATACATATACATATATGTAGATACATACACACACATATATATATACACATATATACATATACATATATGTATATACATACACACACATCATTCTTTACTCTACTATTAATCATTAGCTCTAACTTTCCAACATTAACTTTCAATCCTTTCCTTTCTACGACTCCTTTCCTTACTAAAAATCTTCTTGCATTTCTACTTCGGTGTCTCCTATAATGACTAAATCATCTGTGAACATCAGTTCCCACAGTTCTTCGTTTTTTATAACTCTGATGACAAAGTCTCTACAATGACGAGGAACAGGAAGGGACTCAGAGCAGATCCCTGATGGATGCAACCTCCACAAGGAATCCCTGTTTCCCTATATTGTGTCTGTACAGTGGTTACTGTCCCCTCATACATTATTCTCACTAACCTTATTAACTTCTTCAGTACTCCTCTATTTCTCAGATACCAATAAACTATCTTCTTGGCAATCTGTCATACGCCTTTTCATGATGCACAGAGCACATATAAACTATCCTGTTTCCTTCTAGATACTTCTCATGAACATATCCACAGTACTATCTCAAAATAAAAAAAAAATGCTGCTCATGTATATCTATCAAGACTCTTAACCTTCCTTCTACTCATCTTTCTAGTAAGTTTAATACAGACTCAAAAGACTCCAGAGATGTCTTAGAACCTGACATTACATATCAGTTATCCAGATGAATCGAGGTAGTAATTTCAAGTTAAATAGTCTGGGGCGAAATGACAGTTACAATTTACCAAGATATTGGAATGACCCAAAAGGAACTGACACAGGAATAATATATATGGTATAGGCCCTCTACATCCCTGACAAGCCTTCTCAATTCTTTCATATTGACATTTATAAAAATAAAATAAACCAATGGTTATAAGAATGGACAAGAAGTGAATCACGAGTATAGCAGATGGTTGTATCGGTTCGTCCACGAATTACACGGTCCGAGAAATCAAGACTATCATCAGAGAACGGGCCTACTTCGCGAACTTTACATGGTCGACTACAATTCCATCTTTACCTCTCCCATACAATGCACGAGTGGCAAAGCGGTTCATGAAATTAACCGAGATGGACCACCCGACACCGACTTATGCAGACCGTTTCTACGTGTTACTAGCAGCAATCAGCGTTACGGTGATGATATTTATCGCTGTTAACATCTTTGTTTGGCGTAGGTTAAAAAAAAAAAATAAGTTGGAGATCAAACAGAACGTTTTGCCATGTCCAGACAAAACTCTTATTTTATTTCAATTTAAAGCTGTTTGAAACTGGCCCCTTCATTCGCTCAAAGGAGTACAATTGTCTTGGAAAAGTGTTGTGCACGAAAAGCAGTTAGTACGCTAGTAATATGTAGTTGAAGAGACTCTTGAACATTTGCATTTTAAAAAACATTTTTAAAATAATTAAAAAAAAACATTTAAAAATCATTTTTTGGGCATCTAATAAAATATATAAGCCCTAAATGTTAAAATAAGGAATCTATGGGTATCTAATAAAATATATAAGCCCTATATATAAAAATTATATATATATATATATATATATATATATAATTTTTATATATATATATATATATATGTATATATAATTTATATATATATATATATATATATATATATATATATATATATATACGAAAACGTGGTGCCTGTACGTACCAGGAATTCGTGTTTGTGCACTAAAGTTATATCTTTACCAAGGTAACAAATATTCTTTATTAGTTACCGTATTATAATAATCTATATTTTTGACAAAGGTAACAAATATTCTTTAACAAGTTACCGAATCATATGTATATCAGTATTTTTTTTTTTTTATTGGTACCATATAATCGTTTGCTAGCAATGTACCATATATATGATCTGTATTTACCATGCATTTTTTCTTTTTGATTTGACAATATCTGTTGGGTATGTAATTTTTTTTAAATGTACCTATTTGAACATTCATCCTTAATCATTTGCTTATGGCTAAAGTTAAAAAAAAATATATATATATATATACATATATCTAGTCACACTCCTAGTAAACATATTTTGAACGTGTCATTAGAGTTCAATTAATTGAAAGAAGCTGACCGAGCTAATGTAATGTATGTAAAATTACATGTTTAAATCCATGACCTAGGAGGTCAATATGGAAGTTAGGAGCGAGTGTGAGAAATGCCATAGTCAGTCCTAACCAGGATGCGAAACTCAAGACACTGTTATTCAAATGCAATGTAACATTTTTCATGAAGAGTAAACACAACCAAGCCGTGAGAACGAGTTGTCTCTCGAACGGATCTAAGTACCTTCCGGTATTAATGTTGTGTTTACAATAAATCATTAAGTGCTGAGATAACTAATTAGACTTTAACATCAATATGGATATTTTAGTCACTTTCTGGTCAAGATGTCATACGGAACGGTCATCCGACCAAACCATCTATACTCCTGTGATGGAGATGTTAATAACTGTTTTTAAAGAAATAAACTGTTTTAAAGTTAACTTACTTAGACTTATTCAGAAGAAGTAGTAACCTACCAAGTCTAAATATTACACCACATTGAAGAGACATTTGATTGGAAAACTAATGTGGGTTTATAACAGTACCACGCTAACATATATATACATACATACATATACATAATATATCAATATATATATACATATATATATACTCTATATATATATATATATATATATATATATATAAATATATATATAAATATATACTATATATATATGTGTGTATATTTGTATATATATATATATATATATATATATATATATATATAAATTTTTCGATTTTTTTAAATAAAATAAAATATACAATCATATTGGCCGTTCATTTGATCTTCAATTGCTTATAATCAATTAACAAGAAATGTTTTCATAAACATCGTTTCCAGACACGATCATATCATTGCTTAATAATGCCGGAATGCTTATTGGCGCAAAATTATAATTTATTATTTATTTCTTAATTTATAATACTTTATATATTTACTCCAATACTTCCCTCCTCTTTTATGAATGTTCTCTTCAATAATCCTTTACTTGTTTTATTTAGTAACGATTAAACTAATCATTAATTACCAAAATCACAAAGAAATTAATTTGACAAGGAATATTGTGAATATTAATGGCCTACAAAGGCTTCCGGGAAAGACATGGATAACCTTTCATATTAAGAGATATCATAATTCTAATAACTCATATCATGAAGAATATTTATTAATATCAATAACATAGCATGTTTAAAATTCCATTTTACAACACGCCGAAACTACTGAAATCTACATACATATGAATGTCGGCTCACATGAATTTATGAATATGAATATGTTTGTGTTGTTGCCACACCGTCATCGCAGTTGGGGTTGTTGCTGCTGATGTTGTTGTTGTTGTTGTTAAATGTATTTCCGCTGAAGGCATGGTAATACGGAATTTGGATTTGCCCAATATTAAAATGATGTATACATATGTTAAATGTTATATGTTCATAAAAATAAGTGCAGATAGAAATGAGTCCTGACACATTTTAATTTGAAACCAAAGCGTTATATTTTTTTTTAATAAAAGGAAAGGATGGAACTTGTATATTTATTATTGTAAAATATAACAAATTGCATATAAATACTTATTCATGTATCATGAATATTCAGTCGCTTTAAGAGAAACATTATGGAAATTGAAACATAAAATATGATGGCATGCTTTCACAGTCATGCCTTGAGTGCAATATCGAACAAGTAAGAATCAAAGGATTGATTGATTGGTTTGAAGTTCACTGGCATCCTGATATCGAAGGTCATTGGCGCCGATATGAATGTAAGGAAATATCCATATATTAAAAACAATGGTATCAACCCATCATTCTTCAGGTTTTTTTTTTTTCTTTTTTTTTTAAGGCACACAACCATTAGTTTTGTTAGGTGTATGGTGAAAATCTAAACCCTTTTTAAAAATATACTTGCTTTAATATAACAAGTAGAATAGTAATATAGGAGTACAAATATCTCTAACAAGACTTTTTCAGGAATACAAGAGATTTTAAACATTAAAGATGTCCAATATAAGAAAAGGTGAAGAAAACGAAGGGAAAAAATTGGGAATCCTTGAAAAAATCTCATCCAAAGCTTTTAGAAACTTTTCATAAAAAAACATTTTTTTTTTTTAAAGATGCTGTTATTACGTATCACAATAAAAAGGAAAGGAAATTTTTCCTTTTGATGAGTTTTAATCCGGCAAGACGCGAAAGAAAAATTATCGTTGAGAATCGGAGAAAATAAAATTCAAACATTCAAGAAAATATAGTAAAGGTTAAAATATAGATGGAAAGTAGAATAGTAAATATACCTAATAAAGACTAGGAGTAAAATTATCTCTGACAAGAATTTTCCATAAATGCAAGTGGTTTTAAACATTGAAGATGTCCAATATAAGAAAAGGTGAAGAAAACGAAGAGAAAGATTGGGAATTATTGAAAGAATTTCCTCCAAAGCTTCCAAAACTTTTCATAAAAAACATTTTTATTGTATTTTTTTAAAGATGTTGTTATGCCGTATCATAATAAAAAATTCCTTTTGTTGAGTTTCAATCCGGCAAGAAGCGAAAGAAAAATTATCGTTGAGAATCGGAAAAAATAAAATTCAAACATTCAAGAAAATATAGTAAAGGTTAAAATATAGATGGAAAGTAGAATAGTAAATATACCTAGTAAAGATTAGGAGTAAAAATATCGCTACCAAGAATTTTCCAGGAATTTGGAATTATTGAAAGGATTTCATGTAAAGCTTCGAGAACTTTTCATTTTTTTTTTTTTAAAGATGCTGTTATTGCATATCACAATAAAAAGGAATGGAAAAAATTCTTTTTGCTGAGTTCACTCCCACATGAAGAGAAAGAAAAATTATCGTTAAAAAAAAGGCGCTGTGAATCAAAGATTCAAGACAATATTGTAAATGAAAAAAATATAGATCCTTTAAATTCGTAATTGAAATCAGATTCTCATTTCACCGAGTTCTCCTCTCATTTCAGCCAAAAGGTAAATAAAAACTCTCTCTCTCTCTCTCTCTCTCTCTCTCTCTCTCTCTCTCTCTCTCTCTCTCTCTCTCTCTCTCTCTCTCTCTCTCTCTCTCTCTCGCAAGGATACAAAGTAGAATTGAAAAGATACAACACCACTCAATGTGGCAATTTCTTTATATACAAAATAGAAATTACTTGGATTAGACTTCCAGCGGATGTAATAAACAGTAACACGGTAAACGAGTTCAAGAATAAGTTAGACAAGATCGTAAAAACTCTCTAAATGCTTAAACTAAATCGCTCTACCAAGGAGCAAATGGAGTCTCCGCGGATGGACTAAAATGTCTTTGAGACATCCAAAATACTTGTAATTCCTTGTAACGCGTTTTCTCTCTCTCTCTCTCTCTCTCTCTCTCTCTCTCTCTCTCTCTCTCTCTCTCTCTCTCTCTCTCTCTCTCTATGGGCTAAAGAATTTATTTTCTTGAAAAATACTGAAATAAAAATTGACATTTCTTTCTTATCCAACCTTTCATAAGGTTTGGTTTTATGAATCTGAGGAATTATTCTAATGGGCATAATTATAATATAAAATAATTCAAATTAATTTCTCTCCTTAGAATAATAAGCCAGTGTTCTTGAAGAAAAGTGAAAAAATATTTTGCCAGTGTTCTTGAAGAAAAACTTTAGAATAGTTTGCCAGCGTTTTTTAAGAAAAGCATTTTAAAACTATCTTAGAATTTCTGGAAACAAAACAGAATCAAAGTTCCTTAATAGGATGGCATTGAACCTAAATAAAACTTTCCTGAGAAAAAAAAAAAAATCTTTTAATTTCATTTCAATTTTGAATTTCCAAACGTTAAAAAAAAATCGCCATAAACAACCTATAAATCATTCTCCAAATATCATACAATACATCAGTTATATTTTCCTAGTTAAAATCTTTAACTATAGCCAGACATTTATTTCAATCTATTCATTTGTGAAATGCATTGTTTTGTGAGACTCAACAATAATGTTGGTGATGGCCATTTTACTTCTAACAATCATATATCAATAAATTTTGGATACAAAACATTTTTTGGAGACAATGAATTTCGAGTTTAATCTTTAGGGTTTCAAACTTGGTGCAATTGCTCTTTTGTTGCGAAGGTTACCATAAGTAAAAGTTCGTTCCATAGCATTTGTTATTTATTTGAATTAATTTAGATTTAATTATTAAAATCTCTCTTCTAATGCTTATTCTTTACTTAGATTCATTTCTGCGTAGGGCTGCTTCTCCTGTTTGGATTCTTTGAGGTTGTAGAATCGTTCTTTTATCAAATAGGGCTGCAACTTAGCTTGAAATCATATTAATAACTAGAGCGGCGCTCAGTAGAGCGCAGACCTCCGCCGCGGCAGCTTATTTCTTGACCTTTTACTTGACTGTAACCTTGAAGTACCAAAATTTAATCATTTCCAGCTTTTTACATAAGTTAATCGCCGTAAGTTTTATTAATCTAAGATTAATATTGTGGCTAGGAAGCCACACACACACACAAACACACACAAACATACAAACAGGGGATAAAACATAACCTTCTTCCAACTTTGTAGGCGGAAGTAATAATAAAATTGATTATTATTATTATTATTATTATTATTATTATTAGTATTATTATTATTAATAATATCAAAATTTTCATGATCACTATCATTATTACTGTCATTATTTGTTTCATCATTAATATTAGGACTGTAACCATTATCATCCTTATCATTATCAATTCTAAGATTACTTGCAACTGTATGGAATGGTGATTGGATATGATAGGCTAAGATGCTAATGACCCTATTAATTCAGGGTCAGTTCGCCAATGTATTATATCGCTAACAACAAAACACTAACTTTGCAGGTCATTCTCATCAGCTACGAAGGAAAACCCGCAAATCGATCATGCGAAAACTCTAACACACAAAGGATTCATGCATCGGAAAATAACCTCATCTATCTTTACTCTTTTGATGTTTATAACAATTGGGGTATTGTCCTCCCCGAACGGGGCCACGTATATCGGGGGCCACCTAACTAATCATCTCTGAACGACTAAACAGGAATTATAAATTGAAACTTATTCCTAATAATAGTAATTCCTGATTATATAAGGGGTACAACATAACTAAACATTTTTGAAAGACTAAGCAGGAATTATAAATTGAAACTTATTCGTAATTAGAGTAATTCATGATCATATAAGGGGTACAACACTGCTCTGATAGTCTATTGTAAAAGCAATGATGCTACGTTCCCTTTAAATTGGGAGAACCTACCTCACCTTAGACTAGAGGTAGGATTCGGGTGCATTGTTTCCCCGCCTTCATCGTAAATGCTACATAAAACGTTCAGGAGAAACCAAGAAACAACGCCTCGTCTGCGTCTTTGTGAAACTATGATAGCGCATAAAGCGACATGCACTGAAAAAAAAAAAAAATATATATATATATATATATATATATATATATATATACAAATATATATATATATATATATATATATATATACAAATATATATATATATATATATATATATATATATATATTTATTTATATCCATCTCTCTCTCTCTCTCTCTCTCTCTCTATATATATATATATATATATATAAAATATATATAATATATATATATATATATATATATATATATATATATATATATATATATATATTGTTCTCAGACGTATTTCAGTAAAGTACAGGCGAGCGTAATTTTACCATATTTTGTTCTTATATTTCACGGGTCGGTGACCGTACTATCACTCCTTTACGTCAATATATCTGTTTTTAGAACGGTAAAAATCCTGGAATAAATGTTGCCAGGCATTTACCGTTTTTTAGTGTAAATCTTTCACAGTATACATAAAGAGAAACGGCGTTTTCTCAAGTTCTAAAGCGCGAGTAAACCTCTTAGTACTTCAGTAGATTTGCTAATGTACAAGTCATTGAATCTAGGTTTTGATATGTACAATTGGGTTCATTAATTCCGGTACACTTCACGGGAAAGTAAGGAGACGTCAGTGTACCGTAATTAGTGAAGCCAACTGTACAATGTAATCTGACTCATATTACACATTGGTTTTAGTAAATATTACGACATGATTAACAATTTGGAACAATTCGAAACTTAGCAACTTGGTGGATTACTTTTCGCACTGAACATCATATATTATTAGTAGCTAAGTTCTTTGTTTAAAAACGTCTGCTACAAATTATAAGCTAACTTCGTTTTCTTCATTACTTTCTGTGAATCTAACAAGCAGTTAACATAATACTCAGTAATGCACTGGTAATAAATTTCCATTTTCAATTGGTGTAAAATACTCCCGTTATGATAAAGGTAATTTTGATTATTCACGGAACGCAAAAGAAAAGAGGGAGCTTCTTATTTGTACCATTATTCTAATGGTACAAATGACAGTTTCCTAATCACAGCCTATGATATCCATTTCAAGGTCACACTGAGATTGCAGATCTTAGCAAGTAAAAAGAATGCCTTTGAAGGTTTTAAAAACACTAATGAATAGGAGAGGGAAGGGGGCAGTGATAATGCCCCAGCGATTGACCACCCAAAATAGGACCAGGGATGGCCAGGCAATGGAAATTATAGGCTCCCTTAAATCCCCTATCATTAGTTCACAAAGATGGTAAGGTTTGAGCATGACTCGAACCCCAGTCCGACAGATCACCAGGCATGGACGTTTCCAATAGGCCATCATAAATCTCAATACAGAAAAACACGAAGCGATCTTATCTTCATGTAAAATAAGGCTCAATTATTTTCTTACATTCTGTGTTGAATTCTAAACCGAATCAATAATCCCATCTTTTGGACTTCGACAAATAACCATCAAAATTAAATTAAAAATGATAAACAAATAAAGTCGATGCTAAAAACAACAAATAGAAAAATGCACCTGATTTCCAGAGCAGCTTCATATATTCTTCGAATCTTCAGAATCATTCATAATGTATCAGTGATATCTAAGAGTTATTACATATGGCATCTATTAGGATGGCCATATTCAAATATGGAGGTTTTCGTTGATCGTAAAATTTGCATAAAATGTGCTTCTTAGATCATTCTCCTCTTAAAGGTTGTTTCATTCATGACGATTGCTTATTTAAAATTCGTTCATATTTTTAACTCTTGTTTTAAGCAAAATTTCATGGAAATGCTTTTTTATTCAAGTGGTTAACTCTCCTTATAAAATCCAAATTAAGATTGTAATGGACATGGATGTTTGAATCTGACTTAGCCATCTTTCAAAAAAAAAAAAAAAAAAAAAAAAAAAAAAAAAAAAAAAAAAAAAAAAAAAAAAAATTAATCAGTTAGCGGTTCTCCGGGAATATGAAGAGGAGAGATTTTACTGAAAAAAAAAGAAATATAAAATCAGAAAACTAAATCATTGCTTTCCCAAAATCCCATCCAAAAAAAAAAACGCATTGTAATTTGGTGAGTTTAAAAGTACTTTCACGACTAAGTCGAGATTAATATTTGGAAAAAGAGAGTGACACGATAATAATACTTCTGATTCAACATTAAACGAATATAGTTTTCATGAAAATGGCTAAATCAAGAAAAGAAATGTCAAAATTCTTGCTGTCAATATATCTGAAAACCTCAGTTAACCTTAAAATAAACTATATCCAAAAACATAGTTTTGATGAGAAAGATCATTATTTTGGATTGCGCTTAACGAGAATAATTATCAATGTGATAATGACTAAATAATTGTGTATGAGATTGCATTTCAGTCCCTTTTCCATCGAAAATCTTTCTTCAAATAGAAAAAAACAAAATTATGAATATAAAATTGGAATAATTTTTTTTTTTTCCAAAATAACACTATCTGTGTTTTTTACCATGGGACGTTTTTTTTCCCTATCCGAGGTTCAAGGTAAATGAAGAGTAATTACATTCTTAATATTAAAGTAATCAATTCGACCATTTACATAATTGATATAATTATATAAATATGATGTAAACGAAGCTCATTGCCAAACTTGATTTGCTCCCTAAATTAATTATAGATACCAGATATTCTATATATATATCGTAATAATCTGAGTGAATATTTCAAAATGAAATCATTCAAGGAAACAGCTTTGCTAAAAATGTCGTTTTTAATTGACTTTTTTGTCTTTTTTTTCTTACAAAAGTCCATCAAATGAAAACTATCACTTCATGTTTCTACTGAATATTTATCTCTTAAAATGCAAAATTATCGGAAAAGAAAAATGTGAGAGAGAGGAAGAGATTCACGAGCCACCTCACTAACGGGTGGAAGAGATAACTGCTTCGTCTATGGACAGGGTAGGATGCTTCCTTCTGCGAGAAGGAGCGACGAGGGAGGAGACCACTGAGGGGAAGGGAGGAAACTAGTGAGGGGAAGGAAAAGGACGTGGAAAAAGTGGAGTAGTTAACAGATAAAGAGAAATTACTACTACTATCATTATTATTACAAGCTAAACTATAACCCTAGTTAGAAAAGCAAAATGCTATAAGCCCAGGGACTCCAACAGGGATATATAGCCCAGCGAGGAAAGGAAACAAGGAAATGAATAAACTACAAGAGAAGAATACACAATCAAAATCAAATATTTCAAGAACAGTAACAGTAAATTAAATCCTTCACATATAAACTATAAAAACTTAAAGAAACCGCAAGAGAAATAGGATAGAATAGCATGCCCAAGTGTACCCCCAACAAGAGAACTAATCCAAAATAGTGGAAAGCCATGGTAAAAGGGCTATGGCACTACCCAAGATTTCAGAAGAATGTTTTGATTTTAGAGTGTCCATCTCTTAGAAAAGCTGCTTACCATAGCTGAAGAATCACTTCTACCTTTACCAATAGGAGAGTAGCCACTGAACAATTATATTACAGTAGCTAACCCCTTGAGCGAAGAAGAATTATTTGGTAATAGTGATGTCAGGTGTATGAGTACAGGAGAATGTGGTAAGAATACGCCAGATAATTCGGTGTATGTGTATGCAAAGCCAAAATGAGTCGTAACCAATGACGGGGATCTAATGTTGTACTGTCTGGCCAGTCAAAGGACCCAATAATTATTCTCTAGCGGTAGTATCTCAACGGGTGGTTGGTGCCCTGGCCAACCGACTACTGTACCAGTCACACGATCGTACATAGTAACGCAATTTCATTTTGTGTATATATCATGCTTGTATTTTTGCTCTCCCCTCGCATTGACAAGGACCTGAAATAACATGTCAGTTTTTCTCACCGTTAACTGTTAACTGGTGCGGTGTCGGTTGAACATGAAATAACCTGTTATGTCTTTTGTGCCCTTTTTGCCTGGAGTTTATGTATATCTAAACGGATGTTCTGTAATAAAGTTACTCAGTTGCTTTCATTCCGACTTTGAGCCACAACTTTCTCTCGGCACGTCACACTACCTACAGATATGGGATTTGCAGAATAATTTCGAGCAACTGGAGGAGATAAAACCTCGGGGCCATCGGGGCATACGGATCTGAGAAAGGACAAACGAAAAAGGGATTTGGTGGAGCAGAAGGAAAAAGATTAAGAGAAAGAAGAGGAGGAGGAGAAATGGTGAAGTTTCTTTGGGGGCCGTTTCTCCAACTTTTTAAAGACATTCAAGTTACGAAAGTGATTTTATTTCTCTCATTCCGCTTTCACATATTTCTCTCGGCAGATATCCAAAAGGTTCCAGAATATTCTTCGAATTCAGTTATCATTTTTTATGCAAATATATTATCAGTAGTCAGCTTCGGGTAGAGAGATATATCTAAGTCATTCTACTTTATTAACATAAGCTTATATACATATATATATATATATATATATATATATATATATATATATATATATGTATACATATATATATATATATATATATATATATATATATACATACATACATACATACATATATATATATATATATATATATATATATATATATATATATATATATGTTTTTTCAAAAAGGCCCATAAAAGAAACACAGGATATATAAATAAATCACACTATATTTCAGTCAATAAACATCGACCCTCTTCAGGATGTAAAGTAAAAATGAGGAATACAGTGGAGAGTGACGGTTTATATACGAAAGCAAAGGGGTGTGTTCAATTGTTCTATAGTTGTTAAAATTGCTGGAAGGATTAGCCAAATTTAATTACATCCAGGTGCGTCTTCTTATTGTTGAGCCGCTCGGAGGATGTCTTGACCTCTGATGCATATCTGGTGGTCGGTCTCCGTGGATTATCTTCTTAATGATAGGGTTGAGAAGAGGATTGTCCACTGTGTCAGCTTTCCATTGGCCGCCAGATAGGTTCAATGTGTTTGATTGATTTATGATGGCTGATTCCAGGATTTTCCTTCTGCACTGACAGGTACTCTTAAAAAGCAAAGACGACTCACTCAAGTTAATCTGGTGCCCTAAATCCCTAAGGTGAACGAAAATCCCCGAATTTTCATAACCATATCTAACAGATCTTTTGCCCAATGTAAACTTTTTCACAATCCCCAAATGGTACTTGATAAGCGCCGGATTCTACATCTCTTTTATTTTGATAAACATTAATAAGGGTGCTTCCTATGGTCTTGGGATATGAAAAAACAAAGGGGTTCTCAGTTTTGATATTATTTGTTATATTCTTAATACCTTCTATATATGGGAGTTTTTATATATATATATATATATATATATATATATATATATATGAACATATATCACAAGCACACATGATTTCAATCAATGTAAATATCACCCACGAATGGCATTTAATACCGAATTCTATCTTGGGAATATATATATCCACTTGGAATTCATTTTATGGTAACAACTTCTGGCCGGGTGGAGATTCAAACCCCCACCTGTTCGGCTGGAAACTATGCCAGCAGAGACCTTACCGACTGAGCCATCAAGAGAGATAAAAGTTTATGACAAGACCCCGTACATATTCCTGTCGAATTCAGAAATCTGTTCATAGACCTGAAATAAACCCATCTCCACCATGATAGCTGAATCGTAAGTTTGCAACACGTGGTTATTTTAATGAACATACATCACAAGCACACG
>NC_090769.1:12417683-12425183 GCF_036898095.1 Palaemon carinicauda | reverse complement strand
ATATATATATATATATATATATATATATATATATATATATATATATATATATATATATATATATATATATATATATAGCCAGTCACTTGCTCTTTATTAAAAAGGGGATATATATTTATATTATATATAAATATATAAATATATAATATATATATATATATATATAATATAAATATATATCCCCTTTTTAATAAAGAGCAAGTGTCTGGCTATATGGCTATATGTATGTATATATATATATATATATATATATATATATATATATATATGTATATATATATGTATATATATTATATATATATGTATATATATATATGTGTATATATATATATATATATATATATATATATTACATGATAACCTACGATTCTTGTTAGAAAAGCAGGATCCTATAAGCCCAAAGCCTCAAATAAGGAAAATAACCTAGTGAGGAAAGGAAATATAGAAGTGAATAAACTACTACGAAAAATAATGAATAAGAATTTAAAATATCTTAAGATCAGTAGCATTAAAATAGATCTATCATATATAAGCTATGAAGAGAGACTTATGCTAACCCGTACAACATATAACCATTGGTTAAAAAGTTTGAACTTTTGAAGTTCCACCGATTCAACTGGTTGACTGTTTGCCGTGATAAGCTATTGTGATGAACTGCCTGATTAGGAAGATCAATCCACAACGTGTTCAAAGCAGGAAGAAAACTTTTGGCATATTATGAATCGTTGGGCCTTATGCTGGAGAAGAAAACACTGTTAGAATTAACAGCACACCAAGTCTGCGAAGATCCGAATGCCAAGGATGGTCACAATAATGAATAATCTTATGCAACATGCATAAAGAATTAACTGAACGACAGCGCCATAGACTGATATCTATATCAGGAATAAGAAATTTAACAGACTGCAAGTTTTGTCCAATATATTGAGATAGAGTCAGCAGCTAAAGACCAGACAGGAGAACAATACTCGAGGCAAGGTAGAATAAAAGAATTAAAACACTTCTTCAAGACAGATTAATTACCAAAAAATCTGTAAAGACTTTCTCAATAAGGCAATATTTTGTGCAATTGAAGAAGTAACCGAGTGAATGCGTTTCTCAAAAGTAAATTTGGAATCAAGAATCACACCTAAACATTTCAAGGAGTTGTATATAATTAAGGAAACATTAGCAATGCAAATAGCTAGATGTTGAAGATTTCTATTAAGAGACTGAGCAACCCTAGATCTACAATCGGAACATGGAATTGCGGCAAAGAGTGTAGCATCATCTGCAATTGCAGCAAGTTTGTTTTCTAGGCAAATCTCTATGTTGTGCGTACATAGTATTGAAAGTAATAGGCCTAGAACACTAAGCTGAAGAACAATTGTATCACATGCCTTTACTCACTCTACAGTAGTGCCCATCAACAACTACTCTCTCCAATCTATTAAATGAAAATTCAATAGTGATGCTAAGAAATGACCCACCTACTCCCAACTGTTTGAGTTTGAAAACGAGAGCCTCGTGATTAACATAGCTAAAGGCAGCTCTAAAATCAAGGCCAATCATACTAACTTCTTGATCACAATTAAAGGATTTCTGCACAGCACTGGAAATTGTGTGAAGGGTATCATATGCTCCACGGCCTTTGAAAAGCCTAATTGTAAATTAGTTAACAAATTATTACCTTCTCCACACCTATAAAAAAATTCTAAAAGCGTCCAAAAACTTCACATAATATAAGAATTAGGGAAATTAGGGGATAATCAGCAAGACTATCACCACTTACCTAAATCAGCAAATCTAAAAGTTACCATAAACCCTTTTACCAAATGGAATAACTTTAGAAAAATAGTTGACAACTTACAAACTAAGAATTTAGCTGTCTTTATAAAAAGAATAATTGGGTCAATACCTCAATGAGTATCAAGGTCCATCAGGCAGAATGGAAAAAGGCATTCATGTGGTAACGAAAAAATGGCCTCTATGACAACAGAGTGACAAATTGTTTTAATTTCACGGGACCAAAAATCTAAACTAGTTAGTTTAGTTTCGGGAAAACTAGATAGGAAGACTGAATATCTCATTACTCTGCTTAATGTTGAAGAAATTAGCCAAAATACAGTATGTTGACCTTTCTTTTGGAGAGTGAGTGACAGCGCCATCTGCTTTAGATTAAGGAAGAGCTGTTCAGTCTACATCAAAGAGTACCAACTTAAGGGTAGTTCAACATATATGTACATGGGATGTAGCAGAAAGGGTTTCTTGGTCACACTGTATTACTTTTCAATTAAAGCATAAATTCTCTGAGCAACAGAGTTAAATCTGATCTGTTACCCTTCCAAAGATGATAGGCCTACTGTTTCTCCAAATAGGTGATTCTACAGTCCTTAATGAACCAGGGTTTCTCTTTCACTCGGAATTTTGACACACAAGAAGGAATACACCTACCAATCATACATACTTATTTCAACCTAATTAGTCCCACTGTTTAGTAGGGCTGGCTGATCGTGTCATCTTTTTCCATTAATTTTAATCTCTTGCATCATCTTCCCTCAGCCCCACCTCATCCCACCCATATCCCTCCTCACCAGGTCCATCTATATGATAAGCTGGCACCCCACACCTCATGACTGTCATGTTCTTAGCTCTCTTGATTGGCTCCATCTCCTCCCTTCTTATTTTACGGCCATAGAATGTCAAAAGAGGTTCCCTAGCCTCATCTTTTATATTATTTTTACCACACATTCTTATATCTTGTCTCTCCCTCCTCTCCATTAGTGATATTCCAGCAATCCGATAATCTCGCCACCCTCTTCTTGATTCCTTACAAAAGTCCCTCCTTTCTCCTCTCAGTGTACAAGTTTCTGCCCCCATAGAATAGAACAGGCCTGATAACTGTCTTATAAATCTTCATATTGAGTCTTAATAACTTTTTTTTTTTTTTAATCAATTCCAGTTACTTCTCTCCATTTTTGTCATACTTCTTTCACTCTTTGACTCGCTATTTTCTCAGTACCTCGCTCCTCTATTATAATTATTGAGCATAAGTAGTTAAATTCGTTGTTATATTTTAGGTCTGTACCATGGAATCTCAGATATCAATAGACTATCTTACTAGTAACCTGTCATACGCCTTTTCATGATGTACAAAGCACATATAAACTATACTGTTTCCTTCTTGATACTTCTCATGAATATATCCACAGTGCTTTCTTAAAAATAAAAATAAATTAAAATTAAAATGCTGCTTATTTATATCTATCAAGTCTCTTAACCTTCCTTCTTAGAACCTGACGTTACATATCAGTTGGCCCGATGAGTCGAGGTCGTAATTTTAAGTTAAATAGTGTGGGCCAAAATGACAGCTAATATAGATATAGATATATATATATATGTATATATATATATATATGTATATATATATAATATATATGTATTTATATATGTATATATATATATGTATACTGTATATACATATATATATATATATATATATATATATATATATATATACACTTATACATATATACATATATATACATATAATTAGATATAATTATATATATATATATATATGTATATATATATTTATATACATATATATATATAATATATATATATATATATTTATATATATATATATATATATATATATATATATATATATATATATATATATATATATATATATATATATACGTACACGTGTGTGAGAGAAGTACGCTATAAAAGCAAACATGGTTGAGAGAAATTGGATGTTAGAAGGAGAGATTGAAATGACCCAAAGTGAACTGACACAGGAATAACATAGATGGTATTAATCACTCACGCCCTCTACATCCCTTAAGAACCTTTAGAATAGATTGATAGTCAATTCTTTCATATCAACATTTAAAAAAAAAAATAAAATAAACCAATGGTTATAGGAATGGACAAGAAGTGAATCACTAGAGTTTAGAAACGCATGGAATATAAAAACTTTCCATAAAAATCAAGGTTTTGAATGCTTAGAAATACAAATACAACATTTATAAAAAACCAAAATCGAATAATACATTTATGAAGATGGTATAAATGAAAGAAAATTATTAATCCAGTGTTTTACGCATTTTGGAAAAGAATAGTGGAGGAATCTTTGATGAATAGAGGGAACCTATTTCCCATGTTTCACTACTAGAGTTCTCTTGCTTGAGGGTACACTCAGCCACACTAATCTATCTAATTTCCCTTCCTCTTGTTTTGTTAAAGTATTTATAGTTGATATAGGAAATATCTATTTCAATGTTACTCTTCTTAAAATATTTTATTTTTCGTTGTTTCCTTTCCTCACTGGGCTATTTTCCCTGTTGGGGCCCATGGGCTTATAGCATCCTGCTTTTCCAACTAGAGTTGTAGCTTAGCTATTGATAATAATAATAATAATAATAATAATAATAATAATCGGCTCGCTTAGACAGGTAAACTTTTAAAACTTTTTTTGTTTCATTTATTCAATAATTACATGAGTACCATAAGAAACTATAATCAATATAATAACTATACGCCACTTCTCGACAACAAAATAACCATGGTACCAGGATGTTATTAAACATATATAGAATATCTTTAATATGCACCAGCTAAAATCGTCCAACAATTATCCACATCACATCCATATAGAAAATACTTCCTCTGACGTACTGGGAATGGAAATTATTTCTCAACCTTCAAGCTCCATTGAAATCAATGGAAATTATTTCTCAACCTTCAAGCTCCATTGAAATCAATGGAAATTATTTCTCAACCTTCAAGCTCCATTGAAATCAATGGAAATTATTTCTCGACCTTCAAGCTCCATTGAAATCAATGGAAATTATTTCTCAACCTTCAAGCTCCATTGAAATCAATGGAAATTATTTCTCAACCTTCAAGCTCCATTGAAATCAATGGAAATTATTTCTCAACCTTCAAGCTCCATTGAAATCAATGGAAATTATTTCTCAACCTTCAAGCTCCATTGAAATCAATGGAAATTATTTCTCGACCTTCAAGCTCCATTGAAATCAATGGAAATTATTTCTCAACCTTCAAGCTCCATTGAAATCAATGGAAATTATTTCCCAACCTTCAAGCTCCATTGAAATCAATGGAAATTATTTCTCAACCTTCAAGCTCCATTGAAATCAATGGAAATTATTTCTCAACCTTCAAGCTACATTGAAATCAATGGAAATTATTTCTCAACTTTCAAGCTCCACTGAAATCAATGGAAATTATTTCTCAACCTTCAAGCTCCATTGAAATCAATGGAAATTATTTCTCAACCTTCAAGCTCCATTGAAATTAATGGAAATTATTTCTCAACCTTCAAGCTCCATTGAAATCAATGGAAATTATTTCTCAACCTTCAAGCTCCATTGAAACCAATGGAAATTATTTCTCAACCTTCAAGCTCCATTGAAATCAATGGAAATTATTTCTCAACCTTCAAGCTCCATTGAAATCAATGGAAATTATTTCTCAACCTTCAAGCTCCATTGAAACCAATGGAAATTATTTCTCAACCTTCAAGCTCCATTGAAATTAATGGAAATTATTTCTCAACCTTCAAGCTCCATTGAAATCAATGGAAATTATTTCTCAACCTTCAAGCTCCATTGATATCAATGGAAATTATTTCTCAACCTTCAAGCTCCATTGATATCAATGGAAATTATTTCTCAACCTTCAAGCTCCATTGAAATCAATGGAAATTATTTCTCAACCTTCAAGCTCCATTGAAATCAATGGAAATTATTTCTCAACCTTCAAGCTCCATTGAAATTAATGGAAATTATTTCTCAACCTTCAAGCTCCATTGAAATCAATGGAAATTATTTCTCAACCTTCAAGCTCCATTGAAACCAATGGAAATTATTTCTCAACCTTCAAGCTCCATTGAAATCAATGGAAATTATTTCTCAACCTTCAAGCTCCATTGATATCAATGGAAATTATTTCTCAACCTTCAAGCTCCATTGAAATCAATGGAAATTATTTCTCAACCTTCAAGCTCCATTGAAATCAATGGAAATTATTCCTCAACCTTCAAGCTCCATTGATATCAATGGAAATTATTTCTCAACCTTCAAGCTCCATTGATATCAATGGAAATTATTTCTCAACCTTCAAGCTCCATTGAAATCAATGGAAATTATTTCTCAACCTTCAAGCTCCATTGAAATCAATGGAAATTATTTCTCAACCTTCAAGCTCCATTGAAATCAATGGAAATTATTTCTCAACCTTCAAGCTCCATTGAAATTAATGGAAATTATTTCTCAACCTTCAAGCTCCATTGAAATCAATGGAAATTATTTCTCAACCTTCAAGCTCCATTGAAACCAATGGAAATTATTTCTCAACCTTCAAGCTCCATTGATATCAATGGAAATTATTTCTCAACCTTCAAGCTCCATTGAAATCAATGGAAATTATTTCTCAACCTTCAAGCTCCATTGAAATCAATGGAAATTATTTCTCAACCTTCAAGCTCCATTGATATCAATGGAAATTATTTCTCAACCTTCAAGCTCCATTGAAATCAATGGAAATTATTTCTCAACCTTCAAGCTCCATTGAAATTAATGGAAATTATTTCTCAACCTTCAAGCTCCATTGAAATCAATGGAAATTATTTCTCAACCTTCAAGCTCCATTGAAACCAATGGAAATTATTTCTCAACCTTCAAGCTCCATTGAAATCAATGGAAATTATTTCTCAACCTTCAAGCTCCATTGAAATCAATGGAAATTATTTCTCAACCTTCAAGCTCCATTGAAATTAATGGAAATTATTTCTCAACCTTCAAGCTCCATTGAAATCAATGGAAATTATTTCTCAACCTTCAAGCTCCATTGAAACCAATGGAAATTATTTCTCAACCTTCAAGCTCCATTGAAATCAATGGAAATTATTTCTCAACCTTCAAGCTCCATTGAAATCAATGGAAATTATTTCTCAACCTTCAAGCTCCATTGAAACCAATGGAAATTATTTCTCAACCTTCAAGCTCCATTGAAATTAATGGAAATTATTTCTCAACCTTCAAGCTCCATTGAAATCAATGGAAATTATTTCTCAACCTTCAAGCTCCATTGATATCAATGGAAATTATTTCTCAACCTTCAAGCTCCATTGATATCAATGGAAATTATTTCTCAACCTTCAAGCTCCATTGAAATCAATGGAAATTATTTCTCAACCTTCAAGCTCCATTGAAATCAATGGAAATTATTTCTCAACCTTCAAGCTCCATTGAAATCAATGGAAATTATTTCTCAACCTTCAAGCTCCATTGAAATTAATGGAAATTATTTCTCAACCTTCAAGCTCCATTGAAATCAATGGAAATTATTTCTCAACCTTCAAGCTCCATTGAAACCAATGGAAATTATTTCTCAACCTTCAAGCTCCATTGAAATCAATGGAAATTATTTCTCAACCTTCAAGCTCCATTGATATCAATGGAAATCATTTCTCAACCTACAAGCTCC
>NC_090769.1:12397683-12410183 GCF_036898095.1 Palaemon carinicauda | reverse complement strand
AATTTCAATATAATTCTTTTAAATCTGGTTATCTGTAAACACGTTGTATCAAAGCGGAACAAATCATAAGTAACCTTTCTTATATTAATTCACAATATACTTTCATAGAACATGACCTATGGTTGAAACTGATAAGAACATTTCATAAAAATCTAATTACATTTCCTAAAAATCGGCATAAACCAACAAATCTATAGAAAAATATAGCTTTTAAAATTATCAAAACAGCTTGCAACTAATTCAGTTTATTAAACATCTCAGTTGCAGAACTTTTTATCGATGATAACATCAAAATCAGTAACATATATGAAACCTTAACATTCAAAATAAAGGCGAATCTGCTGATTCTGGGCAAAAGAAACAAACAAGGAATAATAATAATAATAATAATAATAATAATAATAATAATAATAATAATAATAAATAATAAATAATAAATGATGATATAATAAAATAATAAAATAATAATAATAATAATAATAATAATAATAATAATAATAATAAAATAGAATAAAATAAAAAATACAATAATAATAATCATAATAATAATAATAACAATAACGCTAATAGACATCATCAAGGCCTTCAATGCTATCAATGTCATCAACAAAATGACGGTAATGATACAATTAACATCATACTCAAAGCGTATTACGTACCCTTAATCAATATTATCTTACACCAGTAACGTGGATTATTAATATTATAGTACCCTTCTCGCTTAACCGTAGTTTCATTTGTGACGTGGAGGTTTTAAGGAAGGTGATTAAATATCAACATTACCCCAAAAGTATACATTTTATAAGGATATATTATGTATATATATATATATATATATATATATATATATATATATATACAGTATATATATACTATAAACAATTATGTACATATGTAAATATATATTTACATATATCCATATATATAATTAATGTACACACACACACACACACACACATATATATATATATGTATATATATATATATATATATATATATATATATATATATATATATATATATATATATATGTGTGTGTGTGTGTGTGTGTGAGTGTGTGTGTGTTGATTATGCAGATGATCATGATGAAATTACAACAGAATTATGCAAAACCCTTGGTTCGTAAATATAATACACTAACGGAAGCATGGCATACATTTACTTCTGTATATACTTAAATAATTCCATGTTTTGTAAAATTTACTTCTTTATACTGATACAAAACATCAAATTTAAACGAAAAATTACGACCGTAATTTTAAACAATGCAACCCAACTACTCTAAAGGTCTTTACAATACAACCTAACCTAAGTGTTGTGCATAATGCCTCTTTGGTAGGAAGATAAATTTGTTATCATTTGCTCAAAATCAATGTCTACGATAAAAACCATAATTAAAAACGAATATGGAAAAATAAAGATAACTGAATAATTGGTGGTCACAAATGAATTGTCCAATTAACGAGTAATGGTGTGAATGTAAAAAAGAAAAAAAAAATTAGCGAGTTAAAAAATAACAAATAATCTGAATAACTGGGGGGGACAAACAAATTGTCCAAATATAAACGAGTAATAGTGCATATGTGAAAACAAATAGCAAGCACGTTAAAAAATAAAGATAATCTGAATAATTGGGAGGGCACAAATAAATAGTCCAATTAACGAGAAATAGTATGACAAAAAAGCAGGAACGTTATAAAGATCAAGATAATCTGAATAATTGGGGGCCACAATCAAATTTTACAAATAAAAGAGTAATAATGGTAATGTAAAGAAAATAGCAAGACCGTTAAAGAATAAGATAATCTGAATAATTTGGGGGCACAAATAAAGTCCAATTAACGAGTAATAATAGTGTGGGTATAAAAAAAAAAAAAAAAAAAAAAAAGAACGTTAAAAAATAAAGATAATCTGAATAATTGGGGCCACAAGCAAATTGTACAAATAAATGAATAATACCGGGAATGTGAAGACAAATGACAAGAGCGTTAAGAGACTCATAAATTACTCACCTGTATTACACATGCATTGGTCTCTCCAGTGGTGTCACGGGAAATATTACACTGAATCACACTTACCTGAAAAAATTAGATAACGGTTAATTAGTCAAAAAAGGTCGTAGTCACTACATTGATGTAATATCTTGATGAATTTCCATTATAAAATACTTCACAAAGTAGCAAGTTCCATTAAAAAATAAACAAGCTTCGTGTTTGATCAATTAGAAGTTTCTTATTTTTCCCCCAAAGAAAAAAAAAAGGAGTACAGACATTAAGAAATAATTCCAATTTCGAAAAAAATAAAACCTAAATAATGACTAATCTAAATTTTGGTAACCATTTCTCTAAATGACTTTTCCTGTCATATGACTCCCCCTTTTTTATATCAATTGCCAAATAGATTTCCTTGGGTATTTATTTGTTAGCTTTTGTGCTTAGAATACTATCATTGACATCGACATCTGCCTATCTATTTCTATATGTAATTCTACTTAACACTATGGTCCATTTCTTTTAGCCAGTCATATTTGCACCGACTCGCAACGGTGCTCTTTTAGCTCGGAAAAGTTTCTTGGTCTCTGATTGGTTAGAATGATCTTGTCCAACCAATCAGCGATCAGGAAACTTTTCCGAGCTAAAAGGGCACCGCTGCGAGTCGGTGCAAATATGACTCGCTAAAAGAAATGGACTATAGGTACTGATTTTCATAGGCAATATTTGTTCTTTAAACGTAAAGGTAAAGGTGACTGGTTTCAGTTCCAGTTCCATCAGAATAGATGCTCACCAGAACCTCAGCCGAGCAAGCCCAACACCCCACTGTAGTGCCCTACCACAGCAGTGGCCTCCCCAGTAAACAGCTTAAACTCATGGTCCCGGGAGGGGATCGATCTGCCGCCATGCTAATGCTAGGCAAAGACGTTACCACTGTACTAGCCATGAGGCTAGATGTCTTTACTCCAACAAAAAATAAAAGATAATAAATCTCTCATTTATGATCGCGATATACTTATATGGCTGTTCTGGTATGATTAAGATTGTAATAATGATAACAAAAGCTTATTAATTCTACTTATAATTCATAAGTTACTTGTTTTGGTCTGAATTCTTCTCTTGTAAAGAAATTTATTATCATTACCAGAAAAGCGTGTATTGAGCATAGTTTATTTCCGAACTTCTTGATAAAAAATACTAAGCTACATAATCTAATAAACGTAATTTTATACGAATATTAGAATGAGAATACCCAAAACGTGACAACGATACTTCACTTTGCTCCCGTTTAAAACCACTGCAAATAGGTAGTAGGTTGGCTAGGGCACCAGCCACCCGTTGAGATACTACCGCTGGAAAGTTATTGTGTCCTTTGACTGGTTAGACAGTACTACACAGGATTCTTCTCTCTAGTTACGGTTCATTTTCCCCTTGCCTACATATACACCGAATAGTCAGGCCTATTCTTTACATATCCTCCTCTGTCCTCATACACCTAACAACACTGAGATTACCAAACCATTCTTTTCTAAAAGGGTTAACTACTGCACTGTAATTATTCAGTAGCTATTTTCCTTTTGGTAACGGTAGAAGAGAGTCTTTAGCTATGGTAAGCAGCTCTTATAAGAGGACACTCCAAAATCAAATCATTGTTCTCTAGTCAAAGGCAGTGCCATACCCTCTGTACTATGGTTTTCCACTGTCTTGGATTAGAGTTCTCTTCCTTAGAAGTACACTCGGGCACAATAGTCTACCTTATTTCTCTTCCTCTTACTTTAAAAGTTTTTATGGTTTATATATTGAAATATTTATTTTAATTGTTTACTGTTTCTTAAAATATTTAATTTTAATTGTTTGTTAATTCTTTTACTTTCTCGTTTCGTTTCCTCAACTATGCTATTTTCCCTGTTGGAGCCCCTGGGCTTATAGCATCCTGCTTTTCCAAATAGGGTTGTAGCTTAGCAAGTAATAATAATAACATCAACAACAACAACAACAATACTACTAAAAAATAAATGTTATTTTTCAAACACAAAAGAATCCCCTGTCTGTATCAAAGTACGGTTCATTTTGTTTCAAGTCACTGCATTTGTTTATTTCGGACACATAACGAGACAAGCAATCAATCATTTATTGTTGCTCTTAATGGACCAATTATCCCTCTCGATTAGATAGCATAAAATATGCCGTTTCTGATCAACGGTGCATCTAATTCTGTTCGTATCATCGGTGGGGGAATGAAATCATTGCCTTTGTTTAAGTCAATTATGTACATTTATTAAATTATTTATTCAGGGAAAATGCTAAGTTAAGAATTCTTTTAAAGGAACCCTTGATTCCGGCATTTCATTGAATCTTCATAAATATCATATAACTTGCAATGGATATACATTTAAGATACTTTGATGGTTTCCACTTCTCTTTGTTTACATTTCACTCTGCGGTGCCATAAAAAAAAAAGAGAGAGAGAGAGAGAGAGAGAGAGAGAGAGAGAGAGAGCGAGAGAGAGAGAGAGAGATAACAATTTCAGTCACTGCATTGAAAAGTGTAAATGGAGAGAGAGAGAGAGAGAGAGAGAGAGAGAGAGAGAACAATTTCAGTCACTGCATTGAAAAGTGTAAATGGAGAGAGAGAGAGAGAGAGAGAGAGAGAGAGAGAGTACAATTGCAGTCACTGCATTGAAAAGTATAAATGGAGAGAGAGAGAGAGAGAGAGAGAGAACAATTTCAGTCACTGCATTGAAAAGTGTAAATGGAGAGAGAGAGAGAGAGAGAGAGAGAGAGAGAGAGAGAACAATTTCAGTCACTGCATTGAAAAGTGTAAATGGAGAGAGAGAGAGAGAGAGAGAGAGAGAGAGTACAATTGCAGTCACTGCATTGAAAAGTATAAATGGAGAGAGAGAGAGAGAGAGAGAGAGAGAGAGAGAGAGAGTACAATTTTAATCACTGCATTGAAAAGTGCAAATGGAGAGAGAGAGAGAGAGAGAGAGAGAGAGAGAGAGAGTACAATTTTAATCACTGCATTGAAAAGTGTAAATGGAGAGAGAGAGAGAGAGAGAGAGAGAGAGAGAGAGAGAGTACAATTGCAGTCACTGCATTGAAGAGTGTAAATGGAGAGAGAGAGAGAGAGAGAGAGAGAGAGAGAGAGTACAATTGCAGTCACTGCATTGAAAAGTATAAATGGAGAGAGAGAGAGAGAGAGAGAGAGAGAGAGAGAGTACAATTTTAATCACTGCATTGAAAAGTGTAAATGGAGAGAGAGAGAGAGAGAGAGAGAGAGAGAGTACAATTTTAATCACTGCATTGAAAAGTGTAAATGGAGAGAGAGAGAGAGAGAGAGAGAGAGAGAGAGATTTTCAGTAATCGTTGAAGTGCTTAAATTATTTTCCCCGTGAATTTAACTGTGATGAGTTTAATCAGATTAAAAAAAAAGAATTAATTCCCCTTCGTCAAATATAATAATAAACTATATTGGGATACATTACTAATGGAACTGTCTTTTGTATGATGTTTATTTGAAGATTACGGAGTTTTTAAACCTGTAACAATAACAAGATTGCTGTTATGACAAAAAAGCACGTTCAAAAATCTTAGAATTGATGACAGATTAACTTCCTATTGTGCCATTATCTGAGATATTTAAAAACATTAAGACTGCCACCATTCAGCTATTCGATCAGTGAGTAGGAGGAAAAAGACCAAGTAAAATAATCACGGAAATTTGCAATAACCTGTGTTGTCTTCATACTACGGTACTTGATGCCGTATCGTTTTGCACTCCTCTACCGCCCAGTATTTGGCCGCCATCATGCAAATATATATATATATATATATATATACATATACATATATATATATATATATATATATATATTTTTTTTTTTGGTGGGGGGGGGGGGCAAATATCTCTCTCGGGACTCCCCTTAGCGGAATACGTGCTGAAACACAAAAAAATAATCATATATTTTTCGACAAAAACTCTTCAATGTATTTTTGTGATAAATTATAACCTTTTGGTGCTAGAGGTACTAAAATGTTCGCATCTTTTTCATTTTGTACCCCAGTGCCCAAATATCACGTAGTAATTTTTCATGCGCGCAATAATGGCAAAATGATAAAGTGCCTAATCAATTGTTGTTTTAATTATGTTTCAGAACTAGGAAAAGAGACAATCAGTCAGGGATTTCACAATGTGGAAAATGTGTTCATTGCGTAACTGCTTTATTTGTGATAGAAAGTTTATTGAGGGTGAGACTCAAGATGTTAGAGATGAAGTTGTAAAAACATTGATGAGACTTTTATCATTAAATGCAAAGATGAAAAACATTTTTAGAAATACTGAAGTGTATGAAAGTGCATGAACAATTAAGGAAGACGTATACGAAAGAAAGCAGTGCTGAAACTTTTCAGGCAAGACAGGACAAGAGAGCAGCATGCATATGCCAGAAAGGCTAGCATTTTAAGAAACAACCAAGGCCTTCAGCACTGTAGATTGGTTCTCATCCCATTCACTATTCCCAGATCTTAATAGCAATATGTCGATTAGTACAAGGGTGACAGATGTAGAAACAAATCCTCGCAATGCCCATTTTGTTGGAGTTTGCCCGAAGCGTCAAATATTTTTGGCAGCAACTTTGCTAAAGTCAAGTTTATACGAAAGAAAATGTACAAACCCTTGGCAGTTGCCATGACAGGAATAAGAATAAGACATGCTTCATGTCTAGTTTAAACTGCGATGTTATTTAGAAAGAATTTCATCCACCAAGAACTCACACGAGTTATTCGAACTTACCCATGTCACTTTTTGACGAAGCAGGAATGCGTAAAAACCAAGAAATCCTTGATGTAAGAAAGTATTTGCATCTCTCAGTGGCACAAGAATTTTTGGAGATACAATTCATGTTATGTGGGTGGGGAGGGGGATTTGATTCATTGCGTTGTTTGTGAAAATGGAGAGATTTTCTCTACCAATTTTAAACAGGTACACTGAATATGTAAAAATGCACTAGAGAAATGCCATAATTGTATTTAATGGATATCCAGAAAACCTAGCGGAAAAAGTACAAAAGGTGCTGAGAGTGCTCATTGAATGAATAATTCTACCAAAGACACTATGTTTGATGAGACAATGCTAATAAGAGCAATCCAAAGTAAATTTATATCAAATATGAGATATAAGAGCCGGCTTATTACAATCCTCATCACTAGATTATTCATTGAGGATTTTATGAAATACAGGCAACTGAAGATGTAGACACACTGGTTTCTGCTAATGCAATTGTAGTTTACAAAAGCTGAATCAGTAACAATAGTAGAATAAGGTGTAGACCTCTTGATTATCCTCACAGCATTCGACGGGTCGTAGACAAATATATACATCCTAAAAACCAGGCAAAGGAAATACAAAAAGCAAACTACATAGCCTCCGCCATGAAATTTTGAACAGCCATCAAGAACTTTCTTTCTTTACATACATTCAGAGGGGCTGAGACTACTACTGCCTTCTTCAGACAAGAAAAATTGACGTATACAAGACTGTTAGAAAAGTATGAAGAACTACAAGGTCTTGTTGCCATATTTAAAAGTGTCATTTACTGAACCTGCAAATGGTGCTTTACTAGGAAAGGCTTTCCTTCTTCAGTTATATAGGACTAATGAATGCGAGTCTCATTGTGATTCAAGATATCGGTGCTTTGACCAATCTTTGAAAATAATAAAATTGACTTTAGCTCCTTAGCTTTCAAGAGATATAGCTGCTTGGTTTAATTCCCATGTACATAATCACCAAGTGCAGAAGTAATTGAGAAAGGACTTGCCACCTACACAATGGGGTTGACAATGCTCCCTTTGTGTTAAAAACCCTAGTTATGTGTTGTTTTTTTTTTTTATCGAGGACAAGGAAGCTCTTGTAGTCACTGATTCCTCTATGACTAAGGGATGCAACTACAAAAGACTTAGCACTAATCACTACAGATAAAGACCATGATCCTCTAGATCTGTAAGCCATTGTATCATGCAAATGCCTCAAAGCAGGTGTAGAAAGTCAGCCTTAATTGATAAAGAAGACTCTAATGATCCTATTGATGCCACGTTAGAAACTTCCTGACACTAGAGGGTGAAACAACTCATAGAATAGAATAATCAGAATATAAAAGAATAATAGTTCACTACCTCCAGTAGCTTCTACTTTACAATCATTCTACAAAATAACCCGCCTAGACATAACGATCTTCCTGTAAAGAATAAGATAGCTTTTCATGCAATACACATTGAGAATACTACCACTATCATAGAAACCAATACTTCTAATTAGGCAGCAAGAATTGGTATAGCAATGACTACGACTGATAACTTCAAGTTTTGGGTGATAGTTGGCTGTAAGGGAGGTAACTGCCAGTGAGCAGTATGTCCTAATCCAGAATAAAGGAGGAAGGCACCATTTTAAAACAATTTTCTAAACTATTTAAGGAAACGGGAGTATGAAAAACAACCTGCGAACATTTTCACACAACTCTAGCATGAAAACGGTTGCAATGTATCACAACAATAATTATTATGAGTTTTTAAAGCAAATTCTATGTAAATCAATTTAAGTATTGACATTCTCTCTCTCTCTCTCTCTCTCTCTCTCTCTCTCTCTCTATATAATATATATATATATATATATATTGCAAAGATATTTGCAAAATAATGGCGCAAGTAACATATTGGCAAAACAAAATAATCAGCAAATATTTTAATATGTCGGCTAAGTCCGGAGTGGTAAAGATGTACAGTTAATTTTATCAAGATCCATATCATAAAGATAATAAAGCTTATTGCAGCTTTCTCTGATTGTTTCATTATTCAACTCCTATTGTCTGGTCTATATTAAGTAAATCATAAAAAGTGACTTAGATTTTTTAAGCATCTAGAGCTAAAGTGACTACATTTTACCCATCGGATTATTGTAATCAGATGATTGAATACCGAAAAAAAAGAAAAAAAAAAAGGTAGATCTCAAACATTTGTGAAACATTTCACAAATGTTGAACATAAGAAATGCGATTTAGTATCATATAAAAAAAAAATTAAATTACCAAACTTAAAGTAAACATTTCATAACCTTAAATTGTGAGAATTAAATCAGAGAAAACATTTATCTTAATATAAAACTCGGTGACTTCATCATAAAATATTCTCTGTAAATAAACAGTAACAAGAACAACAACAACAAAAAAAGTAAACCTTTCATAACTTTAAATTGTGAGAATTACAACAGAAAGAGCATTTATCTAAATACCAACCTCGGTGACTTCATCAGGAAATAATCTCTGTGAAACAACAGTAACAAGAGCAACAACAACAAAAACAGTAAACCTTTCATAACTTTAAATTGTGAGGATTACAACAGAAAGAGCATTTATCTAAATACCAACCTCGTTGACTTCATCATGAAATAATCTCTGTAAAACAACAGAAAACAAGAGCAACAACAAAAAAAAAAACAGCAAATAACCACAGTAGACCCGAGTGGCAGCAACCTCGACACCTTCCGCTTTCCGACACTTGGACAAAGGGATTGACCGTCGATGCTTTGCCCGAGACTAATTAGTTTTATGCCGAGACAATAACGTCAACCAGGACACAGAGAAACGACTTTAAAACGCTAACACCTTCGCTAACACCCAAGGCCTTGTTAACACCTTAACGTGTTGGCACTTGAAGTTGGGGCATTAGTTTAGAGTTCTAACGCGATGAAAATATAAAACATTAATTTTGGAGATAATGAAGAATCAGAAGATAGTGAAGTATCAGAAGAAGATAAGGAAGAATAAGAAGATAGTGGAGTATCAGAAGAAGATAAGGAAGAATCAGAAGATAGTGAAGTATCAGAAGAAGATAAGGAAGAATCAGTATATAGTGAAGTATCAGAAGATAAGAAAGAATCAAAGTATAAGAAGAAGATAAGGAAGAATTAGAAGATATTGAAGCATCAAAAGAAGACAGTTAAGCATCAGAAGAAGGTAAGGAAGAAGCAAGAGACAAATAAGCATCAAAAGAAGGTAAGGAAGAATCAGAAGATAGAGAGGGCATCAAAAGAAGACAGTTAAGCATCGGAAGAAGATAAGGAAAATCAGAAGATAGTGAAGCATCAGTAGAAGATAGTGAAGCATCAGGAGAAGATAAGGAAGATCAGAAGATAGTTCTAACGCGATGAAAATGTGAAATAAAACATTAATTGTGGAGATAATGAAGAATCAGAAGAGAATGAAGCATCACAAGAAGATGAAACATCAATAGAGGATAGTGAAGCATCCAAAGAAGACAGTTAAGCATCGGAAGGAGACAAGGAAGAATCAGAGACACAGATAGATAGATAGGTAGATATAGATAGATAGAAAGATATTACCTTGAATACATCTAAAGATCAAAAGTTTCAGATGTCCTGTAGAAAATTACCAAATCATGGAAGAGAAATAATCTTATGTAATGTATCACAGCTATAGTTATAAATAACTTGCATAAAAAAATTGATAAATTGAAAATCAAGAACACCCTATATCTTCAACAATTTTCCTTATTCAAGCTGTTTTTTGTATAAATGATGAAGTTACTAGTAATTCCATTCCTCCGTTAAAAGCACAATGTAAGATTTGTTTAATAAACTCCATTTAAACTCAAATTTACTCCCTGGAATTTCCTGGAACTCGTAATGTTTTTAATGCAAAGGTCAACCATTAAATAGAATCCAAAGCCTAACCTTTGGCTCCTAAAACCTCAAGGTGAAAGAACATATGTTTATCAAATTCTTAAAGATGACCTTAACATTACAAACGCCTACGGCCTACTATATAGCTTCAAGCAGAGAGTACAGTGGATTCATATACACATACAGAGTAAATAATTCATTAAGGTATATATTTATTATCACAGAATTCTCTTGTAGTCTGGAGCCCTCGAGTGTCTGAAGAGGTGTTCCTCGTGAGTTTGAAAAGGGAAGGAGAGATGAAAGAGTAAGAATGGCTGTCGGAGGAGGAGGGCTAATGGAAATATGCAAATGAAATGGCCGAGGACCAACATGGCGTGAGAGTGCGTCTGTGTGTTTGTGTTTGTTTAGAGAGAGAGAGAGAGAGAGAGAGAGAGAGAGAGAGAGAGGATGATGATGAAGAAGAGAAGAATGGCTCTGAGGCACTGAGACGTAAGTGTCCAAACACAATTACTTCTTGGAAGAGAAGGGGTATTACTCTTGGTGCGTGCACACGCACAAAGGAAAGAAGGAAAAAGTGAAGTAAGTGATGAGAAGCGAGACAGGCCAGCCTGGAGGAACACCAGCGATAAACCTAAAGTTTTTTTTTTTTTTAAATACTGTTATTCTTAATGATTTCCCGCTGTAAAAACATACACACACACACACATATATATAAATATATATATATACATATATATATATATACATATATATATATATATATATATACAAGTATACATATATATATATATATATATATATTTATATATATATAAATATATATATATATATATATATACGTGGCCAAAGAAACAATTTGTAACAGACAATATGGAAATAGAAAGACAATACTGGACATGCCACAAACTATAAAATTCTCTAATCACAAACCGAAAAAACAACTGCAAAATGTACTGCCAGTTTACACAGTTATATATCGAATTTCTTAATTCTCAATAATTCTGCCAATGTTTTGGGTGAGGGATACTATATAGTTACTTCCTATTGAAATATTGATCAAAGTGTCAAGAAATGTGTATATGTTGTTTCTCAGGGGACCTAGTGACAGATTTAGGAAATAAAATGTTTTATTCTTATAATATATGTTTCCATTAAATTATTTGCATCATTTGCAATGGACCATCTCTTAAAAATATAGCAAAGGAAATCATACTTGTATTACTGCAATACGAAAAAAAAAAAAAAAATGTACTTTAATGTCTAGGGTAACTTTCGAATGATTAATACGCCAATGAACCAAGATTAATTGTAATCACGCTCTTAAAGTAATCTGAAAAGGTTATTAATGTGTTGTAAAGAATTAAGCTAACCGCATGCCACTCGTAATCATAAAATTTCAAATATTGACCGATAAATCATTACTTATCTTATTTGCATTGCCAATCGCATTAAATAACTTTTTTCGTTTCCTAACACATTTAATTAACATAATAAATAATACTAATACATAAAAATATACACACACACACACAAACATTATATATATATATATATATATACACACATATATATATACATATATATATATATATATATATTTATACACACATACCTACTGTATATATATATAAATATATATATATATATATATATAAAAATAAATATACACATACCTACTGTATATATATATATATTTATATATATATATATATATATATACATATTCCACTAATAAAGAATTCTAAATATCAAAATAAAAAAAAATATCAATTTTATGATCTCTCTCTCTCTCTCTCTCTCTCTCTCTCTCTCTCTCTC
>NC_090769.1:12387956-12392956 GCF_036898095.1 Palaemon carinicauda | reverse complement strand
ATATTAATATATATATATATATATATTAATATATATATATATATATATATATATATTATATATATGTATATATTATATATATAAATTATATATATATATATATATATATAAATATATATATATATATATATATATATATACATATATATAAATATACACATATATACATATATATACATATATATATATATATATATATATATATATATATATATATATATATATATATATATATATATATATATATATATATATATATATATATAAACACGCATGCGCAATCACACACAATCACAAACCGATTCCTGAAACTCTTTCATTTAAATGATACGGTAAACTTATAATACAGACCCATCATCAATAACTCTATTACCCCAGTACTTTCTGCACAGCTTCCCCAAAAAAAAACCTTTCATTTAAAATTTCGTCAAAATGCATATTAAATGAACTTTTCATCCGGCACTGTCCATATGAAATATCCCGGATTACGTCCAATATCATTTCGAGCAATATTCATTTACTGAAGCGGCTTATTGTAAATACTGGAATATCCTCCATCAGCTGTAAAAAGGCCCAGTGCGTGACATCAATTTAATTGCATTTTTCGTTCTCCCGAGCATGCGGTTAGCAGACTCCATATTGGGATTAGACCAAAAGCCAGAGTACGAATATTAGTAGAATGAAATGATAATAATAATAATAATAATAATAATAATAATAATAATAATAATAATAATAATAATAATAATAATAATAACAATAATAATAATAGCAATAATAATAATTATACCAAAAGCCAGAGAACCTGTATGGTAATAATAATAATAATAATAATAATAATAATAATAATAATAATAATAATAATAATAATAATAATAGCCAGAGAACCGACATCAGAGGAATGAAACAATAACACCAATAAACTATTATTATTATTTTTATTACTAATCTATTATTATTATTATTATTATTATTATTATTATTATTATTATTATTATTATTATGATAACGATAACAATAGCAATAAAAATGATAATAATGACAAAATGGAAAATAATCAAAATAACAATAATAATATTTAGTCACTCCCAAATTATAAGAGCAAAATAGAAATAAAAAAGCTAAAAGAAAAATAGTGTTAAATACTATATAAATAGTTGCTGAAAATTCATAAACAATCCTAAATGGATGAATAATTGAAATCGGTTAATGATTATCTGGAATTGCGCAAAAATGCTTATATGTTATTTTAATCATTAGGGAAATCGGTACCACGTAGGTAAAAACTTTATCTCCCCAAAAGAACACAAGAATAAGTTAGAACCAAATGTGGTTTTGGGGGCAGAGTGAAATCGATTGTAGCTGTCACTAAAGTTCATGATTTCAAAGTCAGAAATAATTATAATAATAATAAGAATAATGAAAATAATAATGATAATAATAACAATAATAATAATAACAATAACAATGATAATAATATTAATAAGAATAATAATAACAATAATAATAATAATAATAATAAAAATGATATCAATAATAATAACGATAATAATAATAATAATAATAATAATAACAATAATAATAAAAACAAAACAATAATAATAATAATAATAATAATAATACATTGGAAAATCATCTAAAAAAATTCTATAATAAAGTTAATCACTTTCCATCCAGTTAATGGCACAGAAAATTGTTTTGTAATTTCCACTGACCCAAATAATTTGTCGGTTGACAAGAGAAGGGTCAATAGACAATCGTTTTTTCCCCATTAGCCATAATGTTAACCAATTTGTCTCTGACGATCAACATTATTTGCGAGATGAGTGTTTCCATTGATGTGTCCTTTCGTTAACCTTGCAGTTTTTATATATTATATAAGAAATATTTATTTTAATGTTGCTACTGTTATTAAAATAATTAATTTTTCCTAGTTGTCTTTCCTCACTAGACTATTTTCCCTGTGGGGGCCCCTGGTCTTATAGCATCTTGCTTTTCAAACTAGGGTTGTGGCTTAGCATATAATAATAATAATAATAATAATAATAATAATAATAATAATAATAATAATAATAATAATAATAATAATAATAATAATAATAATAATCTATTCAAATGAATCCCTTAACCTAGAATGTCTATCTGAATAGAATAATTATTGAAAAAAAAAAAAAAAAAAAAAAACGAAAAAATATGGTAAAAAAAAATAATTCATTTGCTGTAATATTGGTAATAAAATAAAGTGTACACTTTCCTCTTTGCAAGGGTAGAAGAGATTTTAAAAAATAATTAATTTGCTGTAATATTGGCAATAAAATAGTGGCCACTTTCCTCTTGTTGAGGTAGACGAGAGTTAAAAAATAATTCATTTGTTGTAATATTGGTAACAAAATAAAGAGGCCGCTTTCCTCTTTGTAAGGGTAGAAGAGAGACTATAGCTATGGTAAACAGCTCTTCTAGGACGACACTCCAAATCAAACTATTGTTATCTAGTCTTGGGTAGCGTCCTACCCTCTGTACCATGGTCTTTCACTGTCTTGGGTTAGAGTTCTCTTGCTTGAGGGTACACTCGGGCATATATTCTATCTCATTTCTCTTCCTATTGTTTTTCAATAGTTTTTATAGTTTATATAGGAGATATTTATTACAGTGTTGCGCCTCTTAAAAGATTTTATTTTTCTTTGTTTCCTTTACTCACTAGGCTATTTTCCCTGTTTGAGCTTTTGGGCTTATAGACATCCTGCTTTTCCAACTAGGGTTGTAGCTTAGCAAGTAATAATAATAATAATAATAATAATAATAATAATAATAATAATAATAATAATAATAATAATAATAATAATAATAATAATAATAATAATAATAATACAGTTTGAAAGCCCATGACAAAATGCAATATTTTGTCTAATCATTTTGGCAGAAATTGAATTCAACGTCCATAAATGATTTTCTCAAAATGAAGTCTTGCTTAAACATTTTGATGCGAGTAAAAAAAAAAATCTATAAATGTCTTGATGAAAGTGGAAGATGTTTCCTTGTACAAGAAAGATATTTAATAAAAAGTTTTGTGAGAATTTAAACTCTGGTTCAAATGTTTTATGATGACGAGAGATCCAGTACAAAAGTTAGTTACAAATTAAAACTAATTAATTTTCTTTTGAATTGATTAAATATCTTTCAAAGTATTTCAAGGTTTGCTATTAGAAAAAACTCTTGAACGCTTTCATGTGGATATAATTTTTCGTTTAATGTTTCGACAAATAAATTCACGTCTTTTTTTTAGGATATCTACAGCGGAAATGCTCTCTCTCTCTCTCTCTCTCTCTCTCTCTCTCTCTCTCTCTCTCTCTCTCTCTCTCTCTCTCTCTCTCTCTCTCTCTCTCTCTCTCTCTCAATATGTTATTCAAGAAAATATGTTATTCAAGAAAATATAAGTTTTGAAACATCTGTGATGTTTTTTACATCATTATCTATGTTCACTTCGGAGTTGAATATTAACAAACATAAAACCTTTCATCATAAGGATATAATAAGATACTTAGGTTTCCCAATATTCTCACTACCATTTTTGAAACCAAGAGAAATATCTAATAAAATTGTGGAAAAATTAACGCAGACTCATTTACTGAGGTAAATCATTATAAATGCTACTATTTCCTGTTATATATTCTGTTCAGCACATGGATAATAACTGTTCTCATAGGAAGAGAGATACATGCTTCTAGTAGTAACTGTCCTCAAAATAAAAGTAATGCTGTCTATTAAACGGAAAAAAGGGGGGGGGGGAATAAACAGCCATAGTAATGCGATAATAAGATAAAACATATAAAACTACAATAAAAGATAAGAAGGAAAATTACGACGGTTAACTTAATATAAAAAAAACAATAATTATTCCGTATAGTGTAATATTCCATCAAGAATGCATATATTAAACTAAAATAAAACATAAGGGTGAAAATTACGACTGTCAACTAATCCTAATATGAAAAAACTGAATAATTATTCCTTATCTTATAATACTCCATCAAGAATTTATATCTTCTGTCTTTAGATAAGCTTACGTAACGCATTAATTCCTCCAAGAAAGGTTCTCTACGAAAAAGCGAAATTACATGCAAGATATGCAAGCAACCCATAAAAATGTAAATGAAAGGAAATAGGGCATTTTTTCCACATTCTGGCAATTCTGTAACATTACAGCATCGCTACCAACATTGTCTGGCGAGGGTAATCTCTCTCAATTTGGGATCTCATACCCGTGAGAAAGATATTCCTGGACCGGCTGGCGCACCAAAGCCAGAGTCGTAAATTTTCTAGAATGAATTTATGTACACACATCGGCACAAGCGCTCATGAAATCGAGTAGAGCTAATAGAAACGTTGACCTAAACATATGCAGAAATGTTTTACAATTGACTTTTCACATCAGTGTCAAAAAAAAGGATGTTGTAATTAGGGGAAAATCACCCAAGAGGATGATAATAGTAGTATGAAACAAAATAATAAACATACTATTATATTAGAATTTATTAATTTTGAGTCTGCATTTTATAATATAAACTTGATTAAACAGGTTTCTATCTCATAAAACATTGGTATTGCAAACATTTACAAATGGGCCTTTCTTCTTTTCTTAATAAAAGTCAACTGGCCGTGTCTTCATTATCAAGAATTTATAATATAATTAAGAATTTGATCACGGAATGTATTTCGATGCCGAACGTAATAGCCTTCGATATAATTAGTACGAGATAAACTTTCATTAATAAAATCAAAAGGTTTTCAAAACGGATACAGTAAATATTTCTTAACAGCACAAATATTCATGGAAACCGAGTAGATAGTCCATTTGACACAAGAAACTGCTGTTGGATCCTTACATATCTTTCCTTCCTTCCATCTTGCTCCCCAAACCATTTTAGCTGTAACTTCACGGCGCAATTGCTTATTATTCCTTAAGATGTCTTTCCTCGCTGAATGACCTTCCCACTCCTTGA
>NC_090769.1:12377956-12380456 GCF_036898095.1 Palaemon carinicauda | reverse complement strand
AAATTTAAAGGTTAATTCCTTATGAAATATGACAATGGCTCAATATAAAAAAAAATGGTGTCAGCGTGAAAGAAATAAACTAGGAACGGTGAAAAATCGTGTCAGAAATCTCCCAGGAAAAATTTGGAAGAAAAAATACAGACCAGAAAAATAGAAAAGGGAGTAAAAGTGTGATGGGCTTAACGAGACCCATAGTGACTGAGGCACTCTAGTGGTCTGCCTAGTGTTTGTCCTTTCATTGTGGAAGTTATTTACCCTGTCAATGAAAGCAGATACCACCTACCCAACCATTGCTGCCCCCCCCCCTCTCTCTCTCTCTCTCTCTCTCTCTCTCTCTCTCTCTCTCTCTCTCTCTCTCTCTCTCTCTGTTCCAACGATTCTCATATATTTCCAGTTTTACGTGTGTTACTGAGAGCCTGTTGACATTCGCCAAGTGTCTGTGAAGTGTTAGGATGGCGGTGGTATCAAAAGATGCCTCAAGGACATTCTCGGTTAAAAACACGCTCAAGTCATCTATGAATTCGAGTGAAGCTGAAGATAGATTAGGAGAGGGAAAGAGAAAACGAGAGACACTTAGCCTTGCTATTTGAATAAAACCCATTTTAGATAAGAGCTTAGCCTTATTGATGTGAATTAATGAGGGCGCCTCGTCCTTGTCGCTATAACTTTAGTCGGCCTCTTTATGAGATTTCCTATCGAATAGACCCCTATAAATATCCTTTTAATCTGCTTATAATAGAATGACTTGGTATTGATATTTCAAAGAACATTAACGTTAATTCACTATTTAAAACATTCCTTTCAAAATCTTTTCTCGCGAGAAAACCATTTCAATGTAGTTTTTATTCCGTAAAAAGACAAAATGTATGTTTTACTTTGTAAAAACAAGAATAATTGTGCGTGCGTATACCTCTCTCACTCTCACTCTCACTCTCACTCTCACTCTCACTCTCTCTCTGTATATATGTATATATATATATATAATATATATATATATATATATATATATATATATATATATATATATATATATATATATATATATATATATATATATATATATATATAGTATATGTGTGTGTTATATGTGTTTGTGTATCCATTATTTGTATCGACCAGAAAAGCAAGTAAGTGAGCAATATCAAACAAACCTTTTTCGGAAAAAGAACATTTTTCTCACTCTCTCTCTCTCTCTCTCTCTCTCTCAACCACGACCACAACCTAATTGTCAAACCAAGCCCGTGGTGGTTCCATTGGAAAGACATCTCCCGAGAGATGGAAGCTGTCCTGCAAAATTCCTTCCTTTAAACTCGGCAGAAATGTAATTCCAGTCGCCTTACAATACGACTTTGGAAAGTTCAACTATTTCCACTTCGCCTCCGTTATGGACTTGCCCAAAGGGGCTTAGAATTGTTCAATAAAAGACGAACATTTTCTCAGGTAAAATACGATCGGTTGTCAAGGCTTTGCTCTCTCTCTCTCTCTCTCTCCCTCTCTCTCTCTCTCTCTCTCTCTCTCTCTCTCTCTCTGCAGCGTTGTAGAAACAGCATAGCAACAGTCTGGTTGGAATGAAATGTTTTTCGTTAATAATAACTTGGCCACAATTAAACCATTTAAGATAGTGTATTGGGATTAAACCCAAATATAAACTTATTGTTTGCTTTCAAATTCCGGTTTTTGCTCAAAAATTAAGTTTTTCTTTGAAATCTAAAAAATGAAAAAAAGAAAAAATAAACTTTCATGAAAAGATAACGTTCTAGGCCATTTTTAATGCTTAGATACTTTGACTAAATTCAGTTACCTTTCGTTAAAAGTTTGGTTAGAGTTTAAATGAACCACTACAGGCTGAACTAACCAAAGACTGCGACAATAGTTTTGTGTTCTTTTATCTCTCCCCTTTCATTTTACATCAAACACGGCCGATTTCTGTCAACTTTGAAAATTCAATGTTTTCTCCGATTAATTGTTAATTGCTAGTCAGTAAAGATTAGACTCGTTTAATCAATTACGTCGTGTTAATCTCTGTCGCTCCCGTTTTACTTGACACTAAACACGGTCATTTTCAGTGAACTTTTTTTTTTTAATTAATTACTAATCAACAACAAAATTAAAGAAAAAAAAAAGGCTCAAGAGTGTCGATGCGTGTATCTATCTAGTATACACATACTAAGCTTCAGAAAGACCGGCCGATTGTTAAGGGAGGAGTAGGCTTTTTCAATTAATACCTGGAAAATTATTAATTACTTTCCTTAATAAATTAATAAGTAATGGCCTGACACAATAAGTAATCTCTTCTTGAATTTATATACTGAAATTCACGCTGATCCGACGCTTATTAACAGCTGTCGAAAATTAATTGTTTTCCATCTTCAATTAATTAATTAGCGAGAGATTTTGGGAAAAAAATTAAAAACGGTCATAAGATCGATAGATACTGGTCCATAAAATGTACCTACAAAGTTTCACGACGATCAGTTCACGAAAAAAAAAAAAAATTTTA
>NC_090769.1:12357956-12365456 GCF_036898095.1 Palaemon carinicauda | reverse complement strand
ATTGGGAGGCCAGTAAAACAAATCTCTATAAATGCACACGAATTCCAATACTAGGAAAAAAAAATACTGTCGTAAAACAGAACCATGGATAAAAACCCCTTTTTTCCCTCATTTTCATTTTCATAGGCAAGAAATGCTTGCACGATACTCCTTGTTAGCAACTGAAAATAACTACTGTCGTAAAACAGAGCCATAGATTAAAACTCTATTTTCATTTATGTTCGTCTTCATCGGCAAAATAAAATATCTATACAATTTTCCTTGTTAACAACTTACATAATGGAATGAAAGATTCCACGTAGAAATATTACTTAAAAAAAGTAATGAAAATAATTCCCTAAGGAATAATTAATTATCATAATTAAGAAAAATAAATAAGTTTTATTAACAGCTAAATCAGATGTAAAATAAAAATCTTACATTAAACATTATCTACCCAATAACGAGAAAAACAGTATCCCCTACAGTAAAGACAATAGATGCGGGAAACAACAAATATATACACACAGGAGGGCAAAAATAACTCAAAATAAAATTAAATTAAAAGCAAATGTTACAACTACATCCCCCCCCCCCCACCCCTTCTCGATTGACCAATATCTGTTTCTAAGAAGGCCAGTAGTCATTCACAGAGGCAGGCAATACATGTCTCTCTGTCTCTCTGTGTCCTACCACTAGCGCCTGCTATTAATCGTACCAGGGGATCGTCCCGACAGTCATTGTCTGATACACACGTCAATAACTATTCGGAGAGAGTATATTGGGCAAATGTTAGGATTCTCTATTAATTGATATCATTCAATTATCTCATTTTAATTAGGATGTAAGCTAAATAACTAATAAATTTCATTTAAATTGTACAGCTATAGATAAAATTGATCAGATGGGGATTTGTGAAGTCAGCTGGTCAAATGGTGTTGCACTTGTTTCTTATTACTTCTCTCATTCTTTTGTTTATCGTATATATTTTCATATATGTTTAACATTTACTAAATTTACCTAATTCTACAGAGAAGACACGCAGCTTTGTCTTATCAGAATATAGATATTCAGATTAAATTAAACAATCAATATCAAAACTTCACTTGCATCAACTTTTCCACATATTCGTTAAATTGTCGACTGATAGCAAAGTTGGCGAAGAAAGACATGAATCGTCAGATTAAATTATCTGTACGAGTAATTCTATTCTCCAACTCATAAGTAAGTTTGTGACATCCTGGCCCAACTTTCTCTTTCATCCTCTCTTTATAGCTCTTCTACACCTAAATATCCTTTTCTCTCTCTCTCATGTATCGAGAGAGAGAGAGAAAGAGAGAGAGAGAGAGAGAGAGAGAGAGAGAGAGAGAGAGAGAGAGAGAGAGAGAGACTATTCGGTGTGTGCAAAAGCACCGACAAAATGAGCCGTAACCAAAGAGATGGATCTAATGTAGTTACGTCTGGCCAGTTAATGGGCACAATAACTCTCTAGGGCTAATATCTCAACAGGAGGCTGTTGCCCTGACCAACCTACTATATAAAAACCATTCGGTTTTCATCTAGTCGCGTGGGGTAACTTTGCAAGCACCACGGCCTTTCTAAACCTGGCTGTCACCACCACAGTGTTTAATTATCAAGAATCCCAATCCACGACTTCGGTCAACGAAACCTCCCGGTCTTATGACGGAGACTTCCTTGGTCTACCTTCTCCGAGAAGTGAACCTGGGACCTATCTTTTAGTAGGTGAGAATGCTACCTGGTACATGCAACTTTGTAAGCCAATGTCTGTATTATTATTATTATTATTATTATTATTATTATTATTATTATTATTATTATTATTATTATTATTATTATTATTATTATCTGTATTATCATTATTATTATTGTTATTATTATTATTTGCTAAGCTGCAACTCTAGTTGGAAAAGCAGGATGCTATAAGTCCAAGGGCTCCAACAGGGAAAATAGCCCAGTCAGGAAAGGAAATAAGGAAAAACTAGAAGAGAAATTTAAGAACAATAACAACACTAAAATAAATCTTTCATATATAAAGTAAAATAACTTCAAAATAACAAGAGGAAGAGAAACTAGATAGAATAGTATGCCCGAGTGTACCCTCAAGTAAGAGATCTCAAACCCAAGACAGTGGAAGACCATGTATAGTGCAATTGATCTTTCTACCCTATCAAAATTGCTAAAAATCAAGGTTTTTTTTTTAAAAGTCAGGTCTCACGAGTTCATTAGAACCGCTCTGGAATTGACCCCAAAATCATTCTTAAAATTGCTAAATATCTGTTTTTTCTTTATAAATCAAAAGGTGTCATGGGTTCACTGGGAACGCTCTGGAAATGGACCCCAAAAATTCTTAAATTGCTAAAAAAAATTTTTTTTTTTTTAATGTCAAAAGATGTCATGAGTTCACTGGGAACGCTCTGGAACTGAACCCCAAAATCATTCTTAAAATTGCTAAAAATCTGTTTTTTTCTTTTTAAAGTCAAAAGGTGTCATGAGTTCACTGGGAACGCTCTGGAAATGGACCCCAAAAAATTCTTAAATTGCTAAAAAAAATTTTTTTTTTTTTTAATGTCAAAAGATGTCATGAGTTCACTGGGAACGCTCTGGAATTGAACCCAAAAAGCATGTCTAAAATTGCTAAAAATCGGGTTTTTTTTTTTTTTTTAAAGTCAAAGGTGTCAAGAGTTCACTAGGAACGCTCTGGAATTGAACCCAAAAATCATTCCTCCTTTTTTAACGATTTAGGGAGATCCATTCCCGATATCAAATCCGATCTCAAAGCATTTGGGTCCCGGATCGAGTATCCTCTACAAATAGCGAAGCGTGAAAACAAAGCAATCCTTGGGATCCTTCAAGGCATCAGACAGATGCAGGGACTCCAGTAAACATGTTTTTACATCTTGCAAAATATTCGGGAGATATTTCGTTACCATCAAAACAGAAAAACAATTGGAAATTTTCATTTTGTTCATTTCCGAGATCTGAATCTAAGTAGGACATTAAACTTTCCCATGTTTTTTTAATTTTTTTTTTTTTTTTTAATGTTAGTCGCATTAGGATATCTTAAGATTCAAGTGCTTCCCCATTGCACAAAAATGAATTTGATCGTGCAAGATTTATCCACAAAATATCTAGATTAATGTAGTTTTTTAATCCTAGTACAGTAACTCAAAAAATTATTAGTAATGGAAAGGAAAATAGTATTCAATTTATTAAGCGTAATATTTACGTCAATTACTAAGGATTTTATATAATATTTACTGAAAGGGAACAAACAACCAATTTGGAAATTAAAGATACTATTAAAAACGCTATCCTTCATAATAAAGAGCAGGAAAACCAACACCATGCACAACAACAAGAGCAAAAAAGAACTGCGCCAACAAAAAAAACCAGAGGACAAAAAAGAAAAAAAAAAGGCCCCCCCCGAGAGGAAACTCCAAAGCCCACCAAAAACCAACTTGGAAATTAAAGAAACTATTAAGAAGGCTATCCTTGATAATAAACAGCACAAAAACCAACATCACAATGCACAAAAACAAGAACAAAAAGAACTACGCCAACAACAAAACCAGAGTACAAAAAAGAAAAAAGAAAAAAAAAGGGGGGGGGGCGAGAGGAAACTCCAAAGCCCACCAAAAAACAACTTGGAAATTAAAGATACTATTAAGAAGGCTATCCTTGATAATAAACAGCACAAAAACCAACATCACAATGCACAAAAACAAGAACAAAAAGAACTGCGCCAACAACAAAACCAGAGTACAAAAAAAAAAAAAAAAAAAAAAAAAAAAAAAAAAAAGGGGGGGGGGGGATGAAACCTCCCAGCCCACCACAAGCATCTGTCTTCCGCGTCGCTGGCCTTTCATCCGATAGCTTTCAACGAAGGCCGTTATTCCCGCAGGCAATACGTGTCGCATTGTCCCAAAATCGCTGTGCAATATTCATGCCAAGTGGCGCCAGGAGACACCATTCAGCCAGGAGTTGTTTCAGGTCCGATGCTATCGCTTCCATCAACGCAGAGCGGCTGCGACTGCCTTGTTATACACGGTCGAACGGTCCATCGAACGCGGTTCGCCAGACAGGTGTTTGAGTGATGTTCGAACGCGGTTCGTCAGAAAAGTGTTTGAAGTGATGTTCGAACGTGTGAACGGTGTATTCGGTTGTCGAACACGCTCGTCAAACGGTTCGAAGAAAGCCTGTTCTCGCCTGACTTATGTAGGTGGGGAACGGTCCATCGAACGCGGTTCGACAGACAGGTGTTTGAGTGATGTTCGAACGCAGTTCGTCAGAAAAGTGTTTGAAGTGATGTTCGAACGTGTGAATGGTGTATTCGGTTGTCAAACACGCTCGTCGAACGGTTCGATGAATGTCTGTTTTCCACTGACTTATGTGGACTTCATGGTCCACAAACCTTATGCATTTGCGGCTGACTCCACCTCCACAAGCAGGTTCGTCAACCGGGTTCGACGAACCGTTCGTAGGACGATGCTTCGTCCCTTGGGAGGAATTATTCCCCCGGATATTAATAACCTGCCTTTTCTTATCCTTATCCTATCGGACGTTTCATTAACCTTTTAGGAATCCTGATATCTAAAGGATTAGGATTATACGTTTTTTCTCGTGAGCGTTCACTGGATTCATTGCTATTGCTGCCATTGCTCTGTCGGGATTTGATCTTCAACTACGCAGAGCAATTACTGCCTCGCAATCATACAGTAGGGTTGTCAGGCGTCCTGCTTTAGGAAGGACAGTCCTGTTTTTTTTAGCATTCTGTCCTCTATCCTATGTCCTGCTTCACTTTGAGAAGGACGCTATTTTGACCTGCTTTTTGGGTCTATATATATATATATATATATATATATATATATATATATATATATATATATATATATATATATATATATATATATATATACATGTAATATATATAAATATATACTGTATATATATATATATATATATATATATATATATATATATATATATATATATATATATATATATACATGTAATATATATATATATATATATATATATATATATATATATATATATATATATATATTTATATATATATATATATATACACACACACACACACACACACACATTATACGACATTTTATATTTCAACTACAATAGTCCCGATTAATTCAGGTTAAAAATCGCTATTGGCAAAAATATTGCCGAAAATTTCAGCATATTCATTCAAAATTTTATTAGTCGGTTAACAGATTTATTTACTAAGAATTCAATCAAACTGAGTTTGTTTAATTAGCCAGCAAGGAGCTAAAAGCAAGTATCCCGTTGTTGTTTTATTTTCTTTCTCTCTCTCTCTCTCTCTCTCTCTCTCTCTCTCTCTCTCTCTCTCTCTCTCTCTCTCTCCAGTATAATATACAGAGAATAACAATTATCAAAGAAAATTTAAGATATCGCATACAATATTAGTTCCGATGACTGTACTTCAATCCTGCTGATTTAAGAGAAGGTATCCAACTAATAATAATAATTATAATAATAATAAAAAAAAAAACAGCAAAAACAACAACAAATTATAATCATTATTATAATTACTTGCCATCTTCAAAGCCTCAGGTTCCCCACAGACTCAACCTTGAAAACAGAAGTGCGAGAAGAAAAAGAAAAAAAAAAAACCTTTGTGGTCGTTGCCTCCTTTCTCAGCTGAGGGAAACAAGAGTCAACATGTTTTCAAATATCAGAAAAAAAGCCTCTTTGATGCTGCTTTGTGTGTCATGTGAGGGAAGTGAAACTCTTGAACGATCTTTTTCTTCTTCCCCTGTAAAAGATTCCTCGGTCTGAAATTTAAAGAAAAAGTCATTCAAGGTCTGAAACTATCTGAAACTGTCTGAAACTATCTGGAGTGAAAGGACATGAGAAGTTGCCACTTTTTACCAGTTTTTCCAAATGAATTTCCCATTAAATTTTAAGATTCACTTTAATGTGAAGGCTTCTCCTATTCACTTTGCTAATTATATTCTATATATCTATTATCTTTTCTACCCTATGTAGTAGGTTGGCCAAGGCACCAGCCACCCGCTAGAAACTTATTGGGTCCTTGGACTGGAAAGACAGTACTACATTGGATCCCTCTCTCTGGTTACGGCTCATTTCATCTTTGCTGTCACATACACAGAATAGTCTGGCCTATTTTCTACACATTCTCCTCTTTCCTCATACACTTGACAACACTGAAATTACCAAACAATTCTTCTCTCAAGAGGTTAACTACTGCACTGTAATAGTTCAGTGGCTACTTTCCTATTGGTAAGGGTAGAAAAAGACACTGTAGCAATGGTAAACAGCACTACTAGGAGAAGGACACTCCAAAATCAAACCAATGTTGTCTTGGGTAGTGCCATAGCCTCAGTGCCATGATCATCCACTGTCTTGGGTTAGAGTTCTCTTGCTTGTGGGTACACTCAGGCACATCATTCTGTTTCGTTATTTCCTTTCCTCGCTGAGCTATCTTCCCTATTGGAGCTATTAGGTTTACAGCCTCCTGCTTTTCCAACTTGGGTTGTAGTTTAACTAGTAATAATAATAATAATAATAATAATAATAATAATAATAATAATAATAATAATAATAATAATAATAATAATAAATAATTAATGATAAATAATGAATAGTGAATAATAAATAATAAAAATAATAATAATAATGATAACAATAATACAAATAATAATAATATAAATAAACAATAATAACATAAATAATAATATAAAAAATAATAATATAAATAATAATAATATAAATAAATAAATAATAATAATAATAATAATAATAATAAGACTTTTTCAACCACGATACCGAAGAGAAGGAAGAGGAAGAAAACTTTATTGCAAGTAGAACGCCGAGTACCAACAATTTCTTGCACCAACTGCGAGAATTTCAAAACTAGATGCTCGGTCGTTATGGTGAGCCTTAAAATGTTGCTAGGCTGACCCACCTTAAAATAAGATAATTGGAACAGAAAGATTTCTTTCTCTCGCAAGGAAATGGAATTAACTAGGAATAAGGCTGGGATTTTTCTCTTCAATTAAATGAGAGAGAGAGAGAGAGAGAGAGAGAGAGAGAGAGAGAGAGAGAGAGAGAGAGAGAGAGAGAGATTATTATTATTATTATTATTAGAAGCTAAGTTACAACCCTAGTTGAAAAAGCAAGATGCTATAAGCCCAATGTCTCCAACAGGGAGAAATATCCCAGTACGGAAAGGAAACAAGGGAATGAATACATTACAAGAAAAGAGTACAATAAAAATTGAATATTTTAAGAACAGTGACAACATTAAATTAGATCTTTCATATATAAACTACAAAACTTAAAAAAAAAACAAGAGAAAGACAAATAAAATAGAACAGCTTCTCCAAACATCTTCATGAAAAGAACATAAAGATAAGGCCATATTCTTTGTCCTTTCCCCCACCCCTCTAAAATGGAAATATCTTTTATTTATTCCCACTGCCTTCCCTCTACTAA
>NC_090769.1:12335456-12345456 GCF_036898095.1 Palaemon carinicauda | reverse complement strand
AGTTACTATATATATCTACTTTATCCTTTCCTAAGTATTTCAGAATTTCTTTGACAAGCTAAGATAGCGGGAATGCATTTGATTTTCAACACTTACTCTCTATTTATGTTGGTTTTTTTTTCTAAAGTACACAGACATATTACATAATGTTACAGCATATACGCTATTCCCGACTCTTAAGTGAAAAGGAACCACTGCATTTCAGTTCTTGTCAAACAATCACTGACGTCTCCAAGTGTCTTATTTAATATTTATTACATTATCGTAGCTTTAACCCAGCCACTGAGGGGGGGGGGGGGGGGGTAAGCCAGCCTCAACTTGGTGCCGGTCCCAAGGCCGGGTAAATGGGGGAGAGTTGGCGGCAGGAAAGGCATCCGACCATGAAAAATTTGCCAAAACGAATATGCGCAGTGAACATTATCCGAATAAAATTAATGATAGATGGAGAAAGCTGGCCAGAAACATCAACCCCACATAGAAGTGGGAAAACATGCAGTTAAAGAAGACGACTTTATCGTAGCTTTCCATCATTTGTCGTTTTAAGATTTCATTAAAAGTAAGCTGAAGAATAAAATAAATCAATCTTATTCTCAATATCTTAACGCTCATTTTATGACCGAGACGAAGATCCGGTCGCTGAAGTAAAGTCATTAAACCCGGACGGTCCTCCGGAGAGAAACTCAAGAAAATTGAGAAAGGAACGGAAAAAAGGAACTTATAGTCAATTAAAGGACCCACTGGTTTTAGTGTGGCACTGAGACTCTCTCTCTCTCTCTCTCTCTCTCTCTCTCTCTCTCTCTCTCTCTCTCTCTCTCTCTCACACAGCATTCTCAATTTTATCATTCAAGTTTTTTATTCTTTAATACAAATTTTCATTTTGATAAACTATATCCGATTCTCTTTCCACACCCTGAGAGAAGACAGGATCTAATAGGATGCTTTCGTCTAATTATGTCTCCTAGGTTGACCCAAAAGAGAATTAATACAGATTGCAAGAACATATTCTCTGTTCGTATGTGAATTATTGCGCACGAGTGCACTACTATATTGGCCTGCTTCATAACGCTATAGGGGAAGACATTATAGTCATTAGTAAGGTTACAAAAATGTAAAGACAGTAAACCTACTTGATCAAGAAATTATTCAACATCTATAACAAATTAATCTCAACAATACAAATAAGGATAATATAACCTTAATGATTTCATGTTTATAATATGAAAAGCTGTTTTGCAAACCATCGTTGACTATAAAGATGAATAAAACAATCATTTTGAAAACTTGGTGACCCCAGGATAAAGAAATCAATCAATCAATCAACCCTCGCAACAATCAGCAGGCTTGGAAAAGACGTTGGCTAGATCTCAGGTTGGTTAATAAGGGTCGATTGTTAAAGATCAAGAAGCTGGCTATATGCCAACGGGAATCTTCGTGCAGCAGCCAAGTGTAGTAGATGTTTAAAGGAATAAAAGGCTTGGTATGGACTTCTGGATTATCCGAACAACAGACAACATTACAATATATAAACATTGCCTAGGGAATAAATAGATCACTTATATTCTGTTTGCTGAATTGGTTACTTTTCTCTTTTCTATTGGTTCACTGTTTATTTAATTACGTGGGAACTCACTTTTTAAGTTAATAACAAAAATAATAACAATAACAATAACAATAATTATAAAACAACAACAACAACAACAACAATAATAATAATAATAATAATAATAATCGGAATCATTATTATTATAATAAATAATAACATATTTAACAAAAGATTAAATTTATTCAAGTCTCTTACAAATATTCTAAATAAAACATAAAAAAATAAAAGCAAGGTTTCAAATCTAACAACTTTCCCACCCTCTTTCCAAATGGTGTTTCCAGATGTATAAAAAGGCTGATATGAAACAACGATCACATAAATAAAAGGTAAAAGCCGAAGAAAAATAAGAAAAAGAATGATAAATCTAAAATTAAAACATCGGTGTTGTTCTCTGCAGCATTCAGGCCATTCCCCCAACAACAGATCCAGCTCACGATTTCCCTTGACATTAAATCTTAATATTCAAATGAAATAGCATCCTGGAACTGTGAATCCCTATTTGCATTTGACTCTTGTAACCACCAGTTTTTATATTAATGTATTTCTTTAACGGTTCCTTATTCTGTTATATAGAGTATGACATCCATCTCTATTTAACCCAGCTGACTTATCTATTCTACATTTTTACCTTTACTAACTAAGAGTATTCTGTTGTGTAGACCAACTTTGCTTGGAGAGTAAAAGCTGATTCACACTGCACCGACACGTCGCGTCACGTCACGTCACGTAAGGTCACGTCAAAACATTCTTTGAAAGAATACGTGCCGTGACGGTGCCGTGATGTGATGGTACGGTGACGGTGACAAACCGTTTAGTGTGAACACGGCCATTTATTTACATGGAAGAAATTTTGACAGAACGGTGACGTCACGCGATGTGATATGCCGTGATGAATAGTATGAAGAAATAGCACGGTTGACGGAACGGTGACGTGATGTACTGAGACGGTGACGTGATGGATAATGTGAATACATAGCACAGTTGACGGAATGGTGATGTGACGTATTGTGACGGTGACGTGATGAATAATGTGAACACATAGCACGGTTGATGGAACGGTGACGTGACGTGATGTGATGTGATGTGACGTGATGAATAGTGTGAATACATAACAGAGGTGACGTAACTTGAAGTGACGTGATGATGGTGACGTGATGAATAATGTGAATACATTGCATGGTTGACGTAACGGTGACGTGACATGATGAGACTGTGACGTGATGAATAATGTGAATACATTGCACGGTTGATGGAATGGTTACGTGACGGGATGAGATGGTGACGTGATGAAGAGTGTGAATACATAGCACGGTTGACGAACGTGAAGTGATGTGATGATGGTGACGCGATGAATAATGTGAATACATTGCACGGTTGACGGAACGGTGACGTGACATGATGAGACTGTGACATGATAAGTAATGTGAATACATTGCACGGTTAATGTAACAGGGACGTGACGTGATGAGATGGTGACGTGATGAATAGTATGAATACACAGCACGGTTGACGTAACGTGAAGGGACGGGATGATGGTGACGTGATGAATAATGTGAATACATTGCACTGCTGATGGAATGGTGATGTGATGAGAAGGTGACATGATGAATAATGTGAATACATACCACGGTTGACGGAACGGTGATGGTACGTATGGAGACGGTGACGTGATGAATAGGGTGAATACACCAAAGTTGACGGAACGGTGACGTGACGTAATGAGATGGTGATGTGATGAATAGTTTGAATACATAGCACGGTTGACGTAACGTGACGTGACGTAATGAGATGGCGACACGATGAATACTGTGAATACATAGCACTGTTGATGGAATGGTGACGTGACGTGATGAGATGGTGACATATGAATAACGTGAATACATTGCATGGTTTGAATGAACGGTGATGTGACGTGATGAGACTGTCACGTGAGGATTAATACAAATACATAGCACAATTGACGGAACAGTGACATGACGTGATGAGATGGAAACGTGATGAATAATGTGTATACATAGCATGGTTGACGGAATGGTGACAAGAAGTGATAAAAAATGTGAATACATATCATGGTTGATGGAACGGTGACGTGATGTGACGTGACATGACGGTGCAGTGTGAACCAGCCTTTAATCGTACCCAACTACTGCAAGGCCACGGAATTCTTGTTTAAATGTTAACACTGGCGAAAAAACAAAGGACATTCTTTGTGCGTTAGAATATCATTAAACTTTGAATGCACTTAACTCATTCGAAATTTAGACTAACAACATTCTGGCTGATTAACATAACTTTAAATATAAAATGAGTTTAAGCTGGCTTTAATCTCCTTGCATGTTGGGTATACTGAGAGAGAGAGAGAGAGAGAGAGAGAGAGAGAGAGAGAGAGAGAGAGAGAGAGAGAGAGAGAGAGAGAGAGAGAGAGAGAGAAGCCTTACAAAGAATTTATCTGCAGTAATAAACGAGCATAAAATATGACAAAGAATTCGAGAATTTCCTTTAGTGAGCATTAAACATCTCGTTTACATTATTATTATTATTATTATTATTATTATTATTATTATTATTATTATTATTATTATTATTATTATTATTATTATTATTATTATTATTATTAATAATAATAATAATAACAATTATAACAATAAATATTAACACATTTAACAAAAGATTAAATTTATTCAAGTCTCTTACAAATATTCTAAATAAAACATAAAAAAATAAAAGCAAGGTTTCATATCTAACAATTTCCCCACCCCCTTTCCCAATGGTGTTTCCAGATGTATAAAAAGGCTGATATAAAACAACGATCACATAAATAAAAGGTAAAAGCTGAAGACAAAGGAGAAAAAGAATGAAAATCTAAAATTAAAACATCGGTGTTGTTCTCTGCAGCATTCAGGCCATTCCCCCAACAACAGATCCAGCTCACGATTTCCCTTGGCATTAAATCTTAATATTCAAATGAAATAGCATCCTGGAACTGTGAATCCCTATTTGCTTTTGACTCTTGTAACCACCAGTTTTTATATTAATGCATTTCTTTACAGGTTCCTTATTTTGTTATATATATATGACATATATCTCAATTTAACCCAGCTGCGTTATCTTTTCTACACTTATACCTTCATTAACTAAGAATATTCAGTTCTGTAGAGCAATTTTCCTTGGAGAGTAGACTGATTCACACTGCACCGTCACGTCACGTCACGTCATCAAAATAGTTTTGCAAAGAATCTGTGCAGTGACGATAACGTCATGTGATGATGACGAACCGTTTAGTGTGAACACGGCCATTTATTTACATGGAAGAAATTTTGACAGAACGGTGACATAATACTATGTGATATGACGTGATGAACGATATGAAGACACAGCAGGGTTGACGGAACGGTGCGTGACTTATTGAGACGGTGACGTGATGAATAATGTGAATACATAGCACGAATGACGGAATGGTGATGTGACGTATTGAGACTGTGACATGATGTATAATGTGAATACATAGCACGGTTGACGGAACGGTGACGTGACGTGATGAACAGTGTGAATACATAGCACGGTTGAATTAACGTGACATGACGTGATGAGATGGTGACGTGATGAATAATGTGAATACACCGCATGGTTGACGGAACAATGACTTGACGTAATGAGATGGTGACGTGATGACTAGTTTGAATACATAGCACGATTGACGTAACGTGACGTGACGTAATGAGATGGTGACGTGATGAATAATATGAATACATTGCACTGCTGATGGAACGGTGATGTAATGTGATGAGACGGTGACATGATGAATAAGGTGAATACATTGCCCGGTTGATGGAACGGTGACGTGACGTGATGTGATGTGACGTGATGAATAGTGTGAATACATAGCACGGTTGAAGGAAAAGTGACGTGACGTATTGAGACAGTGACGTGACGTGAAGAGATGGTGACGTGATGAAAAGTGTGAATACATAGCACGGTTGACGTAACGTGACATGACGTGATGAGATGGTGACGTGATAAATAATGAATACATTGCAATGCTGATGGAACAGTGACATGATGTGATGAGACGGTGACGTGATAAATAATGTGAATACATTGCACGGTTGACGGAATGGTAACGTATTGTGACGGGACGTGACGTGATATGATGTAACGTGACGTGACAGTGCAATGTGAACAGTCTTTAATCGTACCCAACTACTGCAAGGCCTTGGACTTCTTGTTTAAATGTTTACACTAGCGAAAACACAAAGGACATTCTTTGTGCGTTAGAATATCATTAAACATGAATGCACTTACTCAACTCATTCGTAATTTAGTCTAACAACATTCTGGCTGATTAACATAATTTTAAATATAAAATGAGCCTAAGCTGGCTTTAATCTACTTGCATGTTGGGTATGCTGAGAGAGAGAGAGAGAGAGAGAGAGAGAGAGAGAGAGAGAGAGAGAGAGAGAGAGAGAGAGAGAGAGAGACCTAACAAAGAACTTATCTGCAGTAATAAACGAGTTTTAAAAATGACAAAGAATTCGAGGATATCTTTTACTGAGCATTAAAAATCTCGTTTACATTATTATTATTATTATTATTATTATTATTATTATTATTATTATTATTATCAAGATTACCTTTGTGGATCAGTTGTTTACTTGACTGCCTCCTAGCCTGTTCATTTGCAAGTTTATTTTTGCCTTTGTTACCAGAATTTCAGCAAAACAAGAATGGATTTTCACCCCAACTTAAAAAATGGTGAGCCGTGTTGGTTGCAATTTAGCAACATGTTATTAAATTTTGGAAACAATGGGAATATAACGTTGGAGAAAGGAACCTTATTGTCATCGTTGTTTTTTGTTGTTGTAAGAATTGGTGACCTTGGTGGCGTTAGTGATATTTGTGGGATGGTGCGGAATAGTTAAAGAGAACACAGAATAACAGTAAAAGGGGATATTACTAATAAAAGAAAAACGTAGTATTAAAACCCCATTATTCTTACCCGTTTCAGAAAAGGCGGCTAAATAATGCCTATTCATATAGTGTTTTCATATGTAAAATATAAACGTTATACTGTTAAATTCGCTTCAGAAACTGTTGAAAATTGATAAAAATTAATGTATACTACTTTTAAACAATTATAACTCGTGATAGAGCCATGTTCTCCGAAAAAAAATATCTTAAATAATTTCGCTTAAAAAATTTCTAGAAAAGCTTAAAACTCTGATAAAAAAAAAAAATACTGAAATTAAATGCAACAATAAGTGAATCTAAGAATTGTTGATAGAAAGGTTTAAAAGACAATGATGTTATTACTATATATTAACACATCCCCGATATACAAATGAAATGAAAGAAAAATTGATTTCATGTTTGGAAAATGATTAAATACTAAACTGACGAGACTCACTACAGATAGTGTTACCATCAGACGACAGGGTACAGAGGCTGAGGAAGGTAGCAAGCCTCTTCTTCCTCAGACGAGAAGACCTGCCAGCCCAGTAGTGGTTGCATCTCATAGGTCACATATTATTCATATTCCCTTCTGGGGCTTCAATAAGAATAAATTTCTCCAGGACCAAAGATGAATCGAGATTGGTCGAAAACGTTTGCTTTGGCGCCTCGTCCGGGCTTCGGACTCCTGTGTACCAACACTCCGGGGTCACCACATGTACCAACCGTGTTTCACACAATTGTACATAATTCCTTTTGTATATATTATGGTTGTATCTTCGCTCTTCCCTCGCACTAAAATGAACATGAAAATTCAAGTCTGGTTTTTCCTCTGTGATATTGTCCGTCTTGTGAACTTGTCATGTCCTGTTGCCTTGAGGTTTTGTATATAAGGAGAGTGTTCCACAACAATATAACTCAGTAGTTTCCATCCTGCCTTTGAGTTCGCACCTTCTCCCTCGGCTCCGTCACACCTGCCACGGTCGTCATGTTGCCGCTATCTCATCATCATCCTGTCCGTCCTTCGTGTATACGACCTGTCTCTTTTGCAACCTTAAATGACTTACTGGCTGCCAACGCAAGAGCTCGCGTCTCGCATATGGCAAGACGATCTACATTCATCCATCCTTCTATCATCCCTGGTCCGCATTCACAATTTATATTTTCAAAGATGCTCGCTGACTAGTATGATGTAAGATAAGATGGACGTTACAGTAAACGTTAAAAGGTTTAAACTTTTAAAGGCTGCTCATGAATGGCAGGGACAAGGGACAGTGACATTACCCTATTGAGCAGGACAATACCCTAGACTCCTAGAGACTTACCATTTATACATATGATCAGCGCCCAAGCCTCCTCTCTACCCAAACTAAGACCAACGAGGGCCAGACAATGGCTGCTGATGACTCAGCAGATAGACTTATAGGTTCCCCCAAACCCCCCCCCCCCTCCTTAGCTCACAAGGATGGTGAGGTTGCAGCGACCAAAGGAAACTAACGAGTTTGAGGGGGACTCGAACCCCAGTCTGGCGTTCACCAGTCAGGGATGTTACCATATCGGCCACCACAATCAAATAGAAAAATTTGTCTTCTTGCTTTATTTCCTTTGTTACTAAGAGAAAGCGTAACTTCATTATCAACTGAATTGATTGAGAAGAAGAGTAATAATCTATCCGACACTTATTGACTGAACGAACGAAGGCCATAATTACCTTGACGCTATTTACCTTTAAACAAAAATCCCTATCAATCAATATCTTCAATGATAATTTGGAGATGATCTTACTCATAAACGGATAATAATAATAATAATAATAATAATAATAATAATAATAATAATAATAATAATAATAATAATAATAATAATAATAAGATAATTAGCATTACACGAATAAGAAAAACCATATGATTTTTAAGGAAATGAAATAAACATACAACAGTTGGTAAAATAAATTATACAATTTTCCACCAGTTCACTGTAACTGCCTTTTCGTCACATTAAAAACAAATCCAAAGGTATATTCAACGCAACAAACGAAGCTGAAAAAAAACAAAACCAGGAAATTTATTCAACGCAAGAAACGAAACTGAAAAAAGAAAAACATCTGGATCAAGATTTGGGCCCTACCCAATTTCAAACGGAATAGAATATACATCATAAGCAGTCATCCAAAAATATATATAAAAACTTTTTAATAAAGATCCGAGCCCCACCCAAATTCATAAGGTATAGAATTTGGACTATGACCAATTACCCGAAAACATAAGCATATCTGCCAGGATTCTCCATATTCAAATCAAGAGGGAAACATTGTAATGTGATGCTATATACACAAGTATTATGGAAGTGACGCTGATTTCGACGAATAGATGAATAGTAAAAATTGCAATTGTAAATACAGTATATGTAAAAAAAAATATTCATGTAAATAAAGGATGATGCATATGTTAGAAATTGTAAGATTATAAATGTGTATTTCATATTAAACAAAAAACCTGTTTTGACAATTTTGATGGCAAATTCGCTTCCTCTACTTTAGGTTTCTCAGATGGGACGATACAGATCAAATTTGAATCAAAAATTTCCTCGTTCTGGTGCATTTTACATGAGCTGTTTGATCTTAATAAGCAGCGTTCAATTATCCAAGAGAATTAATTAAGAATCTTTTTCGATTTAAATTAGTAAATTTCCTTTGGGAATGCACTGATAGTTTAATAAACAAAAATATTACCGCAATAATTAAGATACTAAAAAAATCTAACAAAATTTGAAATTAAATAAAAGATATGCATCGATAGTTTAATAAATATTACCGCAATAATTAAAATACAGAAAATCTAACAAAATCTGGAATTGAATAAAAGATATGCATTGATAGTTTCATAAATATTACCGCAATAATTAAGATTTAGAAAATCTAACAAAAATTGGAATTAAATAAAAGATATGCATTGATAGTTTCATAAATATTACCGCAATAATTAAGATTTAGAAAAATCTAACAAAAATTGGAATTGAATAAAAGATATGCATTGATAGTTTACATAAATATTACCGCAATAATAAAGATTTAGAAAAATCTAACAAAAATTGGAATTGAATAAAAGATATGCATTGATAGTTTCATAAATATTACCGCAATAATAAAGATTTAGAAAAATCTAACAAAAATTGGAATTAAATAAAAGATATGCATTGATAGTTTCATAAATATTACCGCAATAATTAAGATTTAGAAAAATCTAACAAAAATTGGAATTGAATAAAAGATATGCATTGATAGTTTCATAAATATTACCGCAATAATAAAGATTTAGAAAAATCTAACAAAAATTGGAATTGAATAAAAGATATGCATTGATAGTTTCATAAATATTACCGCAATAATTAAGATTTAGAAAAATCTAACAAAAATTGGAATTGAATAAAAGATATGCATTGATAGTTTCA
>NC_090769.1:12327956-12330456 GCF_036898095.1 Palaemon carinicauda | reverse complement strand
ACAGCAGCCAAGCTTTTCCAGCACTGCTTATATCCGTTCCTGCAATACAAGTTGTACCAAAAAGCAATACACGTCGCATTGTCCCTCGTGCAACCTGCAATATTCATGCTGAGCCCTGCACTGGGACACTGTTTGGACCGTCAGTCCTCAATGGGCCATGCTTACTATGACAGTGAGTTTGGCGGACACAAAAATTAAGTAAAAAATCATCTGAGAATTAATATCCTGACTTCGCTTGTTGATGGATTTATTCAAAATAGGTAAAGGTATAATACGTATTAAAATGACAACAAAGATCTTCCCTCTTTTTATCATAAACTTTATATTTCTAACTAAACTAATTTACGTATAATGTTATAATGAGTTCTTGATATATTTTCCAGTTTTATGAAAGTCTATTATTATTACTTGCTAAGCTATAACCCTATTTGGAAAAGCAGGATGCTTTAAGACCAGGTCCTCCAACAGGGAAAATAGCCAGGTGAGGAAAGGAAACAAGGAAAAATAAAATATTTTAAGAACAGTAACATTAAAATAAACATTTCCTATATATAACTATGAAAGCTTTAACAAAACAAGAGGAAGAGAAATAAGACAGAATAGTGTAGCCAATACAGTACTAAAGGATTTCTTTATGATCTAACTGATATTCAGTTTATATTTAAATGGTAATATAGAAGAATGAAATTTCATATTAAAACAATATCTAAAGACTATGTTCTTAATTCTGTTCAATCTTCGACGAGTGAAAACATTACTCTCTCTCTCTCTCTCCTCTTCTCGTCTCTCTCTCTCTCTCTCTCTCTCTCTCTCATATATATATATATATATATATGAATATATATGTGTTTATATATATATATATATATATATACACATATATATACATATGTGCGTGTGTGTGTGTGTGTGTGTACTGCAAAGATATATACATTTGTATATATAACGTATATGTGTCTATGCGTATACTGTACATATACTGCTGATATATATATATATATAATATGTGTGTGTGTGTGTGTGTGTGTGTGTGTGTGTGTGTATTTGTGTGTGTAAGTGTATGTGTGAGCGCGAGCGCGTGAACGTACGCGGGTGCGCGCATGCATGTAAACACAGGAAAGATCGTCAATAATTTGAAGAAAAGTTAGAAATAACCATGACTGTATCACTTTGTGAGAGAGAGAGAGGAGAGAGAGAGAGAGAGAGAGAGAGAGAGAGAGAGCGTGCAGGCATCCATTAAGGCAAGTAACTTTCGTGAAAAAAATGCAGATACCGAAATAAAAACCCATTTGCATACTTAAACAGTTCAATCAGGGAGACAAAAGGGATGTCAAATGTCATCGAAATCACACAGGGAAGGCGATTAGACTATGTGTGGGGAGAGAGAAAAAAAATATAGATTCAATTGTTAATAAAGATATCTATTTTCGTAATAAAACTATAACAGAAATTTGTGGATGAGATCATGATGAGGGGGTAACTGGAGATGGTTTGGGGCATGCTCTTCGCACTCCTCCGAGAGAGAGATTAGTTCACCAAACATTTATCTGGGCTTCACAAAGCACTAGAAGAGTTGGAAGATCTAGACCTACATGGCTGAGGACTATGAAGAGCGAACCAGATGATGATGAATGGAGAAGTATTGAATTAAAAGCTCAAGATAGAGACGACTGGCGAAATCTAACCGAGGCCCTTTGTGACAATAGGCGTAGGAGATAATGATTTTCGTAATTCTTAAAAGTAAATAAAAGAGATTACTCTAGTGTCATATGTGGACGAGATCAACAAACATTTAGCTGGGCTTCACAAAGCACTAGAAGAGTTGGAAGATCCAGACCTACATGGCTGAGGACTAGAAGCGCGAACCAAATGATGATGAATGGAGAAGTATTGAATTAAAAGCTCAAGATAAAGACGACTGGCGAAATCTAACCGAGGCCTTTTGTGTCAATAGTCGTAGAGAGATGATGATGATTTTCGTGATTGTTAAAGTAAATAAAAGGGAAAATAAAAAATCAAATTTTAGATAATTAGATCCTCTGGTAATTCCAAAAAACACCGGTTAATACGAGGTAAAACTTATAATGGAGTAAGAATTTAATTAATAGAAATGCATGTTTTACATTTGTATTTCCATTTACTGCCATTAGTTTGGTAATTAACTTAATTGTTATTTTAGATAATTAATCCCTGAAAATTCATTACTCTTGTGAGTAAAAATTGTGACCTGCGCCATGGCATCCTATTTTTCGATCTTTTGCTTAACCTAAAAATTTTAAATTCTTTTATATAAAGTCAAATAAAATTGTTTTTTATCTTGCATCAATCGCTAGAAGCAAAATCTTTCTTGAAGCTCTTTTAACTTTCTCCAAGGGTAGAACCGGCAAGGAAGAGAAAGTGAAGTAAAAAAATAAGGTCATGGAATTATGCATAACGAAAAGGACATCAAAGAGCCTTCTCTCTCTCTCTCTCTCTCTCCTCCTCTCTCTCCTCTCTCTCT